>NW_020925679.1:0-2545 GCF_003984885.1 Neopelma chrysocephalum
AAAAAAAAACCCCCCCTTTTTGCCCCTGCACCCCAAATCTCAGCCCAGCAGAGCACAAAGAGCCCCCCCCCCCGTCTAGTATATACAATATAAGGTATAAATAGATAAATAACCTTCCACCCCTGTGCCGACGGTGCCCACGCGCAGCCCCGGCCGTGGGGGGGGCTATGGGCGAGCAAGGGGGGCCCCCACCCTGCCCCCTCCAGCCCCCCCCCAGCCATGGGGGCCACGTGCGAGAAGGGGGGGCCCTCACCCAGCCCCTCAGCCCCCCCCCCCAGAGCTGGGGGAGCGGGTCTGGCCCCCCCCCCCATCCCCACCTCACACCTTGGCACCTCCACGGCTGGGACCTCCTGGGGAAGAAGGGAGGCAACGAGGAGGGGGTGTCCCCGTGTCCCCCCCCTCCAAAGGGGCCTCCTGCAGCCACATCCGAGGAGGAGGAGGAGGATGGGGGGAGCCCGAGGGAGAGAGGGAAAGACCCCCCCGGGGCGGGGGGGGCCGGGTTGGGGGGGTGGCGGTGGTGGGAAGAGGAGGGGGGGAAAGGAGGAGGAGGGGAGGGGGGGGCTCACATTTAAAAACAACAACAAATAAAAGAAACAAATCTAACACTTAAAATGAGGTAGGTTTGGGTGCAGAAGCTCCTTGTGTCTGTCGGGGTCTTGGCCTCATCCCGCCGCCGCTCCGGGGTCTCGTCCACACGCACAAACAAAAAGAGATCAAAAAGGAACCGAGCGAGCTCTGGCCGCCCTGGCAGGGGCGGGGCAGAGCCCGGATTGTCGAGCTCAAGGAGTCTGTGTTACCTTGGTAATTAGCGAGCAAATATTATTAGTTTCTAAAAAAAAAAAAACAAAACAAAAAAACAAAAAAAAACAGAAAAACCAAAAAAAAAAAACAAAACAAAACCAAAAACCCAAAAGAACCGAAAACAAAATAAAATAAAATAAAATAGAATAAAATAATCGTTTACATCCGGGCCGGCTCCGCGCGCTGGGCCCGGCGCTGCTCCCCCGTGGCTCCCCCACGAGGGAGGCTGGCGGTGAGGGGGGGGTGCTGAAGGGGGGGCTTCCGAGCCCCCCACTCCATTTGTTTGTTTGTTTGTTTGTTTGTTTGTTTTTTTCCTCGCAGGACGAAGCAAAGAAAACCCTGAGTTGCCAGTTCGTCCGTCCGTCCGTCCCGCCCGGGCAGGGCCGGCGGCGCCGCGGCCGCTCCTCCCTCCGTGCCCGGCTGCCCCCGGCACCTCCCGCGGCCCCGGGGAAGGGCTTGGCGAGGTCTCCCAGGCCGGGGGTGGCGGCCCCCAGCCCCGTTTTTTCCCAGCTAGTTCATCCACTTCCTGCAATTCCAGGCTCCACAGTGGCAGGGGATCTTGTGCTGATCGTCCTCGAAGTCGAACTGGTAGTCGTAGGTGAGCTGAGGGGAGGAGAGGGGAGTCACCTACGGGGCAGAGCTCAGTCCTGCCACTTCCAGACCCCCCTCCCAGCCCCCTCTGCCACCCTCCAGACCCCCCTCAGCCCCCCACTGACCTCCTCCCCCTTGGGGATGCGCCGGCTGGAGATGATGATGATCTTGTCCTCCTTGTCGAAGGTCACGACTTCGGCCACACAGTTCGGGGCACACGAGTGGTTGATGTACCTGGAGGAGGTGGAAGGTTACAACCGACCCAGGGGCAGGACAGACGGACACCATGGATCCCTCTGGGGGGGGGGCCCACCCTCCCCAAGCCCCCCCCCCGTGCTCACCTGGCCGGGCCCCCCGTCAGTGTGGCGTCAATGACGTGCTCGTTGTTGATGCGGAACATGTAGATGCCACGGTTCTGCCATGGGGGGACAAAAGGGTGTCAGGGGTTGCACCGAGGTCCCCACATCCCACCTGAGACCCTCATATCCCACCAGAGCCCTCAATACCCCATCTGAGACCATGTCCCACCTGAGCCCCCAAAATCCCATCTGAGCCCCGCCGAGTTCCCCCTCATCCCACCAGAGCTTCCAACGTCCCACCAGAGCCCCTCCAAACCCCAACCAAGTCACTTCCCATCCCACCAGAGCCCCCAACATCCCGCCCAGGTCCCCCCACCTCCCGCCAGAGCCTTCAATGTGCCCCCCAAGTGCCCCCCACATCCCCACCTGCTCCTCGTAGATCTTCTCCCGCCGGTTGGCCACCTCGTTGCGGATGATGGTGCCGATGTACTCGATGACCATCGTGTGCTTCTCGATGTCCTTGGCCGCGTAGAGCCCCAGCCCCTGGATGCGGGAGCGCGCCAGGTACACGTTGTTCTTCCACTCCGTCTTCAGGCGCCGGTACTGGGAGGACTTGGAGTGCACGAACTGTTTGCTGTAGGGCGTGTTGGTCTCGCCCGTGAACGTGCTCTGGTAGGCCTTGGACATGCTTGTGCTGTTCAGGGTGTGGGGCCTGCCAAGGAGGGGGGGGGATGAGAGGGGTCAGAGCAGAGGGATCCCCAGGGATCCTGGCTCTCCCAGCAGATCCCAGCTCTCCTGGGGGATCCTGGCTTTCCCAGTGGATCCCAGCTCTCCCAGCAGATCCCAGCTCTCCC
>NW_020925679.1:2555-19265 GCF_003984885.1 Neopelma chrysocephalum
GGCTTTCCCAGTGGATCCCAGCTCTCCCAGCAGATCCCAGCTCTCCCGGGGGGATCCCAGCCCCGCTTACCTCTTGTAATGGGTGAGGATCTTGGGCTCGGAGCGGGCGCAGCCGGTGGGGTTGATCATCAGTGGCAGCTCCATCAGGGGATGGCGCCCGTAGCGGAACAGGTAGTTCTGGCAGCTCTCGACGCCCGGCAGCTGCCGAGGGGACACAGAAGGGCCGGGGGTCGAGTGGCAGCACCAGGGCAGCCACCAGCCCCTTCCCCAGCAGGGCTGACCCCCGGTATGGAGGGGAGACCCCCGTCCTCCCCCGGACCTACCGACTCGGCGATGCGCAGCACCGCGTGCACCGTGAGGCCGAAGAGCTCCTCGCCCTTCAGGTACTCCGGGAAGAGCCGCAGCATGTCGGCCTCCTTCCTCATCATCGCCACCGGCTCGATGATCCGGTTCCAGACGGCTGCCGAGGGAAGGGAGAACCACAGAATCGCAGCATTAATCAGGTTGGAAAAGACCTCCGAGATCATCCAGCCCAACTTTTGACCGATTGCCACCTCGCCAACCAGACCAGAGCACTGAGTGCCACAGGCTGGAGATGGGGATCCATTGGGGACCCCCCAGCTCAGGTCACCTCCCATCACCCCACCCTCTGTTGCATCCTGGTGTGGCTCAACCGCCGGGACAGGCAACGAATGCCGGCACAAGCCCAGCGCCAGCACCTCCCAACTCCTCACCTTGCGGCGAGGAGTCAGAGAAGACGAGATCCTCCAGGCCCTGCTCGATGACCTGCACGACGAACTCGGGGCGCCCGTTGTTCTCGCAGATGGTGCAGCGGTAGCAGCAGCGGCGGTTGTTGGTCCGCAGGCTCCAGTAGATGCGCGTGGCCTCGTAGCCCACGGGGTAGAGCGCGGTGACGCTGTGGAAATCGGCCATCTGGTGGGGCAGCAGCTGCCCGATGGCGTGGAAGACCAGCCCGCCCACGCGGAACATGTGGAGCCGCTCCCCGCGCTGGATGATGCTGGCGATCTGCTTCACCTCGTCCCGCTCGATGTACACGCGGCGGAACACGGTGAAGCTGCTGAGCTCCTGCTCGCAGGGCCCCTTCAGCTTGTGCAGGGGGCACAGCATGGTCTTGTCCTTGAAGAACATGCACTTGGCGCGGATGGCGCAGGCGAAGTGGTACACGCTGGGGCAGCGGATGCGGTTGCAGCTGTTGGTGGCGCCGGTTTTCTGGCACAGGGAGCACTTGGTGAGCAGCCCGCGGTGCAGGGCCACCTCCACGTTGATCAGGGCCCCGCCCTGCGTCTCGTACACCTCCGTGGACCACAGGGCGCAGTTCAGGTGGACCCAGAGGTCGAGGTCGAGGTTGAGCAGGCGGGCCGGCCCGTCCGTGGCCCCGTCGCCCTCCTCGTGGCAGAAGCAGCACTTGCGCAGGTCCCGCGGCACCTTCTCGGGGCGCAGGGTGGTGCCCAGCTTGTCGATGAACTCGGCGATCTCCTTGTCGCCGTCGCGCTTGGCCCCCCCTTTCTGGATGGTGACGAGGAAGCGCAGCCGTTTCCAGCGCACCCCCTTCCACTTCTTCAGCCGCGGCCGCGCCTCGTCCCCGTCCTCGGGCGGCCGCGAGCGCGGCTTGAAACGGGGCGGCGAGTGGGGGGCCGTGGCCCCTTCCTCCTGGGGGGCCGGCGAGGGGGCCGGCAGCAGCGGCGACGGCGGGGCCGGGGCGGCCTCGAGGGCCACCTCGGGGTTGGGGACCCTGGTGGGCTCGGCAGGGCTGGACGGGGAGGGGACGGAGGGGGATAGAGGGGGCGAGGGCTCCTGGGGCATGACCGAGAGCTGCCGCACGTCCAGGTTGGACACGTTGTTGACGTAGCAGTGGTGAAGGGTCTTCTCGGGTGCGGGGCTCTCCTGTGGGAATGGGGAGGGGGTCACGGGTCAGAGTGTTGGAAGGAGGGGTCTTTGGACCTGCGGGGACCCCAGAGCACCTCACGTGCTCCCAGCCCTACAAGGACCACCTGCACCCCTTCCTGGGGGACTCAGCACCTCTCCATGAGGAGACCCACCCACCCCGGAATCATGGCCCCCTGCGATCATGGGGGGACCTACAAGGACCACCCTGCACCTCTACGTGGTAACACCTGGTTCCAAAGAGCCCCCCCTCCACTCCTGCACCACAACACAGTCACAGCCCTACAGGAACCCCAACACACCTCTCTCAGTGTCCCAGTGGACCCCACAGCCACTGACCTGTCTGAGCAGCGTCAGAAGGTCCAGCTCGCCCTTGAGGCTGTACCCAGGCAGCACCGCGTCGAACTGCTTCAGCCACTCGGAGCTGCTGTCGGGCACCTTCCCAGCCAGCGCCTTCTCCTTCCCTCCGAGCATCCCTGGGAGAGGAAGGCACAGCCCATCACTGGGGGGGTCCCAGCCTGGGGCTGCGGGGGGCCCACAGGGACGAGGAGGACACTCACCAGCCATATCAGCCTCCACCTTCTTGGCCTCGACCACGGCCACTCGCACGGGGCCATCGGGGAACAGCACCTCGTAGGAGCTGGGGATCTTCACACTCAGCAGCTCAGCCATGGCCACCATTACCCCATTGAGGTTCTGGGATAGAGAAGGATGGGATGGGTCCAGGGTGCCCCAGATGCCACCGTGTGGGGCCACCGCCAGGACCCCAGAGTGTCTCACGTCCCCCCATCCCCTCGCTCACCTTGGCGGCCGCCGCGGACACCGTCAGCATGACAGAGACCTCGCTGCTCTTGCCCTTCTCCCACGGGGCTCCCGGGCCTGCTGCCCCCACCTTCCCTGGGGGGGCCCCAAAGGGCTCTGAGGCCTCGTAGGGTTTTGTGTCAGGGAACACTGGTGTGGGGAGAGGGAGGGGTCAGAGCTGCACAGACCCAAACCCACCAACAGCCACCTCTGACCCCACCCAGCTGCCCCAGATCCCTGCAGGGAACCCATTACCCCCCAGACCCATTTCCCTCAGCCCACACACCCCAAGGACCCCTTCCCCCGCTCTCCAAAATCCCAGGAACCCCCTCCTGCCCCACCCATATCTCTTCCTACCCAACACATGCCCTGCAGACCCCTCCCCTGCCCTGTACATCCCACTGAACCCCTCCTGCTCGGTCCATATGGACCACAGACCACTCCTGCCCTGGGTCCATGCACCAACCCCAGCCCATTCCACCTGGGATACTGGCCCGGGGGATGATGGGGATGATGGGAGACAGCACACGCTCCTCCAGCTCCGGCTTGGCCTCGCTGAGCAGCGGGAATCGCAGCAGCTCCTCGCCCAGGACGCTCTCGGGGGATGAGGCAGGGACGATGCTGTCGGGGGAGTCGCTCTCGTCGTCGCTCTCCATCCTGGGGGGAAGGAGGTGTCAGGGGCCACGGGCTGGAGTGACCCCTTGGTGGGGGCTGGTGTCACTCACAGAGGTCTCACCTGACGTCCTCGGTCTGGTTGTGTGGCGGGGTGGGCAGAGCTGCCAGCAGGTCCAGGCTCTTCACCTCCACAGCCGGTGTGTCTGCGCGGAAGGGACGGGTGTCACGGGAGGGTGGCAGGTGGTGGCAGGGACTCTGTGCCACCCCCGTGCCAGCCAGGCTTACCCTTCTGGCCGTGGGGCTCGCGGGCTGGGTCGGCGTCCTTGGGCTGCTCGCCCAGTTCCTCGGGGGCCGTGACACCGTTCACCATCTTCTGCTGCACGGAGGGAGGGGGCGTGGGGGGCAGCGAGGAGGGCGGCGTGGGCGGGTTGCTGAGGTTGTTCTGGGGGGGGAGACAGCGGGGTGAGCGCGGCAGGGTGGTCCAGGACCCCCCGGATTGAGGGGACAACAGGTGAAGAACCCCTCCCCTCACCTTGGTGAGCAGCTGGGAGTAGTAGTCAGGGACGCTGTCGAGCACGGCGCTGCCGAAGGCGCCCCGCAGTTGGCTCTTCCCGTTGATGGGGCTGCTGCCGAAGGGCGCGAAGAGGCTGAAGTTGGCGGTGATGGTCGGCTCCGTCAGCGGCAGCAGCGACAGCTCCTGGGGGCAGAGTGGTGAGGTGGTGAGGGGGGCACAGGGGCGGAAAGGCAGCCCCCACCACCCCCCCGGCCCGCCACTGTACCTGCTTCAGCTGCCTCATGAGGGCCTCGCCGGGACGCAGCCCCTCGTCCTTCCGCAGCTTCTTGCGGGAAGCCGGGATCCGCTCGTTGCCTTTCTGCACCCGCTTGGGCTTGGTGGGCGCCGGCTTCCTGGCGATGGAGGGGTCCTGGGGAGGGAGAGGGGTGTGTGAGCTGTGCCGGCACAGCCCTGTGCCCATCACCCCCTGGCCCGGCCCGCCCCACTCACCTCCCGGCCCAGCAGCAGCGGCTGCGGCCGCGGCTCCATCCCGGCGCTCCGGCTCTCCGTGTGCCCATTGAGCTCGCCCGGGCTCTGCGCCGAGAGCTGCACGTTCTTGGCCCGCAGCAGCTTCTGCAGCAGCAGGTGCCCGGCCTCGGAGCGCCCGCCCGGGGCCAGCAGGCTGTTGGCTTGGCCGGCCCCAGGGTCCCCGTTGGCCTCCGGTTTCGCCGTCTCGTCTCCGTCCAGCTCACACTGCGCCGCTGCCGCCGCCTCCTCCTTCGGCTCCTGCTTCACCAACACCTGGGGGGCTTCGCCCGCCGCGGGGGCCCCCTCTGGCACTGCCCCGTTGATGTGGATCTCACTGGGGTCGGCTGGGTCCGCCCCGGGCGCCTCGGGGTCCCAGGGGCCGCGTGCTGGGTCAGGGAGGGCAGCGCTCGGCGTGGGCGTCAGCCCCGGCTCTGCGGGCACTGCGGGGCTGGGGGTCGAGGCCGGGACCCCCGGCGACGTCTTCTTTGGCTCTTGGGGGCTCTGCTCGGGGCTGGCCACGTGCTGGGGGGCACAGCCCAGGGGCGAGGGGGCTGGTGGAGTGGGGAGGCGGACAAGGCCGGGCTGGGGGCCACGGGCAGCCAGGGCTGCCTGCACCAGCTCTGCCAGGGGCTGCTGGGGGGGCTGCTGAGGGGGCTGCCCTGGCAGCGCCCGCCCCGGCTCGGCAGCAAAGCTGGTCTGTGCCTCTGCCGGGGTGCCCGGCCGGGGCTGGAAGAGGGACCCCATGGGGCGAGGGGGCTGGCGGGCGGCGGGCGAGCCGTAGTCCGGGGCCTGCCCGGGGAAGGGGCCGGGGGTCCGGAGCGCCTGGCTCTGCTGCAGGAGGCTCTGCTGGTGCCGCTGCACCAGGAGGGCCTGGAGCTGCTGCTGCTGCTGCGGCGTCAGGTGCCGCAGCTGCGGGTTCTTGGCCAGGACACCCTGGAGCTGCGCCCGGATCTGGCCCATCACCGGCCCCGGCACCTGCCCCAGGAGCCCCGTGGGGAGCGTGGCCGTGCCCGGTGCCGGCCCCGCTTTGTGCTGCCCGGGGCTCTGGAGCCGCGGGGGCTGGGGCTGCCCCTGCAGGGCCCCCGCCGGCCCCTTGCCCGGCTGCTCCGGGGGCCGCGGCGCCGGCACCATGCCCTGTGCCATGCCCTGTGCCGGGCCCGTCCCGCAGCCCAGCGGCGGCTCTGCCACCCCAGCCGTGTCCCCGTGCTGCTGCTGGGACAGCTCGGGGTGGGCGGCCCCGGGGCTCTGCAGCGGCGGGGCGAGCAGGGCACCCTGCTGCCCAGGGGCTGCCCGCAGCATTCCCGGCTGTGGGGAGGCCAAGAGGAGCTGCTGGCCCTGCCCCAGCTCAGCCTGGTGCTTGGGGGCCACGGCCTCCGGGCCCCCCAGCCCTTGGGGGTTGAGGGGTCCCTGCTGCTCCCCGTGCAGCTGCCCCCCGCTCTCGCCGCCCTCGGTGGACAGGACGCCGCCATCCACCCCCGTGGGCTGGTCCTTGGCAGCCAGGACCGCCGGGGCCGGCTGCATTCCCTGACTCAGGTGCAGCACAGAGGGGGCCTGGCCCCCCGCCCCGTGCTGCGGAAAGTGCTGGATCGAGGCCTGCCCCTGGCCCAGCCCCAGGAGGCCCGGCTGGGCGGCCGCCGAGTTCTGCTGCTGCTGCTGCTGCTGCTGCTGCGGGGTCAGCAGCGCCCGCGACTGCCCCAGCTGCTGGGACAGCACGAGCCGGTGGCTCAGCATCCCCGGAGTCTGCGGTGCCAGCTGGGGCGAGCCCAGCACCCGCTGCTGGTGGGGGGCCAGGAGCACCTGGCGCTGGGGCTGGGGGTGGCCCAGCATGGGCTGGTGCTGCAGCCCCGGCGCCGGCGCGTGGCCCAGCACGCCCGGCTGCTGCTGGGGCGAGAGCTGCTGCACCAGCAGGCTCTGCTGGCTGCCCAGCAGCCCCCCGGCCTTGGGCACCATGGGCTGAGCCCCCGCGCCGGGCTGGGGGGTCGGGGGCTGCTGCTGCTGCCCCAGCAGGCCGGGCTGCCCCGCCACGGCCGTCGGCTGCATCGGGGCCTGGCCCAGCGCCCCCGGCTGCTGCATGGACGCCTGGCTCATCATGCCCGGCTGCTGCATCGACGTCTGCGCCATCACACCTGCCTGTTGCATCGAAGCTTGTCCCATCATGCCCGGCTGCTGCATGGATGTCTGAGCCACGATGCTCTGTGGCTGCATGGAGCTCTGTCCCATCACACCCTGCTGCTGCATGGACGCCTGACCCATCACGCCCTGTTGCTGCATCGACGTCTGTCCCATCACACCCGGCTGCTGCATGGCTGCCTGGGCCATCACGCCCTGCTGCTGCATGGATGCCTGTCCCATCACACCGGGCTGCTGCAGCGACGCCTGTCCCATCACACCGGGCTGCTGCATGGAGGCCTGACCCATCACGCCCTGTTGCTGCATCGACGCTTGTGCCATGACACCTGATTGCTGCAGTGACGTCTGTCCCATCACACCTGATTGCTGCATTGATGCCTGTCCCATCACACCTGATTGCTGCATGGACGCCTGTCCCATCACTCCTGGCTGCTGCATGGACGCCTGTCCCATCACTCCTGGCTGCTGCATGGGGGCCTGTCCCATCACACCCTGCTGCTGCATGGACACTTGTCCCATCACCCCTGGCTGCTGCAGCGACACCTGGCCCATCACGCCCGGTTGCTGCATGGAGCTCTGTCCCATCACGCCCGGCTGCTGCTGCTGCTGCTGCGGCAGTGCCACCTGTCCCAGCATGTTCTGCTGCTGCAGCTTCTGCGCCAGCTGCATCCTCTGGAGCTGCCGCTCCTGCATCAGGCGGCTGTCGGCGGCCAGCCCGCGCAGCGCGGGGTTCCCGGCGAAGAAGGCGCTGGAGGAGCCGGGTCCCGGGGAGTTCCCCATGGCCTGCTGCCCCATGAAGGACAGGCCCTGCTGCACGGCCATGGACACGCCGCCCTGGGACAGGCGCAGCCCCCCGGGTTGCCCCGGTTGCTGCCCGAGGCCCTGCGCTCCCACCCCGGGCTGCTGCACCCCGTGTGCTGAGAGGAGCTGCCCCGGGAGCTTGGACATGAGGCGGGGGCTCTGCGAGGGGCTCAGGGCCATCACGGCCGAGGCCTGGTGCTGGTGCTGCTGCTGCTTGTTGCGGTACTCGGCCATGAGGTTGGTGTGTTCCTTCTGCTGCTTCCGCACCTGCCGGGGACAGCGGGGCATCAGCACCGGGAACGCTGGGGCGTTAGTGCCGGGGATGGCACGGCACTACTGCTGGGGACAGGGGAATGTCAGCACCAGGAATGGCACAGTGTTAGTGCCCGGGACAGCAGGGAGTTAGTGCCAGCAGTGGCATGGCACCTGTGGCCAGGAATGGCACGTTTGCACTGAGCACATCACATTTGCACTGGGGACAGCACCGGGTGCCAGGGATATCGTGTTTGCACCGAGGACGAGGCTCCCACCCGCATGCAGGGGCCTACCTGGTCCAGCTGCTTCTGGATCTTACTCTGCTGCTCCGTCACCAGCTTCAGCTTCTCGGCGTCGGCCTCGGGGAACTCCCTGCCAGCCTTCTTGGCCGTGCGCTGCTTGGCACAGAGCGCCTTGCGGGACTTGCGGTGAGCCCCGATCTGCTCCTCCAGCACCTTCAGCTGCATCTGCAGCAGCTGCTGCGTGTGGAACAGCCACTCCTCGTACTGCCGCTGGTCAGCCTCGTCTGTGGAACGGGGAGAGGGCTCATCAGCAGGGATCCCGGGTCAGCAGGGGCTCCGGGTGAGCGGGGACCCGGCTCCCAGGGGCAGGGTGAGCTCCCCATCCCGTCCCCCCCGTACTCACTGATGACGCCCTGTGCGAAGGTGGGTGGGTTGGGGCGAGCCTGGGTTGGGTCTGTGCCACTTCGCTCCTGCCAGAGAGAGAGAGGAATGTTGGGGACATGTGCCTCCCTGTCCCCTCCCCACAGCCCTCACCTCCCCAGGGAGACAGAAACCCACCAGCCAGAGCCAGTGCTGAGCACCAAGCCAGGCAGACCTAAGGGATCCCTGTGTTCCCCCACCCCGGACACCCCACTCACCTGCCCGCTCCCTGCCAGCAAGTGGTTCTGCATCTCAGAGACTGCTGGGCCCCCCGAGAGCCGCTGGGCCAGCAGGGAAACCTGTTGCCTTTGGAGGGGGACACAGAGATGGGGGTGAGTGGGAGCCAAGGCACTCTGCCCATCCCTGCCCGTGCCCCATGGACCTTTGTGCCCCTTACCTGTTCATGCCCGGGGCCACCCCAATGCTGCCCTGAGCCATCACCTTCTTGATGCCCTTCAGTGCCACCATCTTGGCTTTGGCAATGGGGTCCATGATGTCCTCAGCCGCAAACTTGTCCAGGTCTGCCACGAGACAGGTCACAACACGCTCAGCCCTACACACTCCACCCAAAACAGCCCCACGCTCCCCCAGACCACCACCCACGGGTCCTACCTGTGTCTGGGAAGAAGCTGTTGGCCAACTGCTGCTGCATGACGAGCTGGGGGGGCTTCAGGCCCAGGGTGGGGGGCTGCACCCCAGCCATCGGCTTCTGCACCAGCACCTGCTGCTGGCTCTGCTGCGGCTGCCCCAGGGCCACCTGCACCCCATGGGGAGACGCCAGCACGTGGGGCTGCCCCGAGGCCATGCCCATGTGGGGGGCCAGCGCCGGGCCCTGCTGGGGTGTGCCGAGCCGGGGGGGTTGTGGTGGCATCAGCGGCGGCCGGGCCACCAGCCCCAGCTGGAGGGGGGTCTGAGGGGCGCCCAGGCGGGGCGGTTGCCCCTCGGGGGGCTGCCCGGCCGCCCCCGCGTGCAGCATGGGGTGCCCCGGGGCCGGGAGGTGGGGGGTGCTGCGGGGCAGGTGGGCCGACATCTGCTGCTTCTTCTGCAGCTCCTTCTTCTCGTGCTCCAGCAGGTCCTCGATGAGCAGCGGCAGCTCGCTGGCCACCAGCGAACTCTCCATCTTGTCCAGGTCGTCCGCCGGCGAGTGCCGGGCGCTGCCCAGCCCCAGAGCTCCGCTGTCCAGCTCGAACTTCTCCAGCAAGGGGTTGCTCTGGCTGCCCAGCTGGGCAGGGGCCAGCCCGCGGCCGGGGGCAGCGTAGGGGTCCTTGTCCGGCACGGGGACACTGGCGTGGCCACTGTTGGGGAACTGAGTCAGGCCGAGGCGAGCGGGGCCGGCGCCGGGGCTCAGGAGGGTCTGGCCGGGTTTGAGGCTCAGCCCCAGCGAGGCAGAGATTTTGTCGGTGCCCTGCAGCCCCTCCGACTTGACGGGCACTGGGAGCCGCTCGGAGCCGGCGGCGGTGAACTGGCAGGGCGAGGTCTTCAGACAACCATCCTCCAGCTTGGGCTTCACCTCGGTGGGCAGCGAGCCGGGCTTTGCCTCCGCACCCTGCGCCTTGAAAGCCGGGTCAGGGGCCAGCACGGCGCCCGCGGGGCAGGCAGAGGGTCCCAAGCTCGCACTGGGCACCAGCCCTTCCTTGGGCACCTCCTGGTTCTCCGCGGATGGGGTCACATCTTTGCTGTCCCCGGGGTCGGGGAGCTTCAAGGCGGGCGCTGGCGGCTCCGTCTTGAGCTGGGCCTCACGCTCGGCTTTCTCGTTGGCCGACTCGACCAGGCGCAGGTGCTCGTTGAAGATGTCCTTCTTGTCCCCGGTGTCCAGCTCGGGGTCGGTGTAGGCCAGCAGGTCGAACTCGTCGCCGTTCAGCAGGTCGTCGAGGTGGGGGTCTGCTGTCTCCAGGCTGTCCAGGTTGTCCAAATCGTCGTCCCCCTTGGCCACGTCCGGATCCAGGCTCAGGTTGGCCAAATCGTCGTCGTCTTCCAAGTCCTTGTGGGAGCCAAAGTCGTCATCCAAGTCGGGCTCCACGGGCACCTCGCAGGGCAGCCGTGCCCCCTCCAGGCTCAGGTGGCTCTTCCCTGGGGCCGGCGCCGGGTCTGGAGCGGGGCCATCCTTGGGACCCTCGGGGCGCAGGGCAGTGCCCGAGGACAGCGGGCGGGGGGGGACGTGCTGCAGCTCCAGGGTGGGGGCCGGCAGTGGCGGGGGGGCCGCCTTGGCGTGGGGCTGCTGGTGGCTGTTGCCCATCTCTGCTCCCTGCGGGGACGCGGGCGGGAGCGGCGCCGGAACCTTCTGGGGCGGCAGCGCCTGCATGGGCACGACGGGGCTGCAGAGGGCCTGGGCTGTGCCCTCCTCCCCGGGCAGGAAGAAGCGAGGCCGGGGCGCCTGGGGGGCAAAGGGGGACCCCACGACCCCCCCGGGTCCCTTCTGCACGTTGTGTCGCAGCTCGATGAAGGGAGCGCCCAGGGGGGTGGACAAGGGGGGCACGGCCTCGGCGGGGGCTGCCAGGCGGGTGCCCAGGCTGCCCATGGGGGTCCCGGCAGCCGGGGGGGCGAAGCGGGAGGTCACGGGGAGCCGCAGGGCCGCCACGGCCGCCTGTTGCTGCTGCTGCTGCCAGAGGTGCTGCTGCTGCTGCTGCTGCGGAGATGGTGCTGGGAAGACCCCGCGGGGGTAGAAGGCCTGGGGGGGCCCCACTGTCGCCCTGGAAGACACAGTGATGTTGGCACCGGCTCGGCACGGCCACAGCCCCGATGCACCAAGTCCCACCTCCCTTGGACCACTCCAGTCACCCAAAAATTCACAGCTACTCTACCCCTCTGGGGCGATCCCACAAACTGGGGACACACACACCCCACCAGGGTGATCCCTGCTGGCTCCCACCCCGCCGCACCGAGCCCACCACCCTGTCACGGGGCACCCACCGCCCGTTGATGTCCAGCGTGGCCGGGGTGGCCGCCGGTGGGGGTCGGGAGAGCCGCTCGTCCTGGGGAAACGCCGCCTGCACCATGACGGAACCGGGCAGCTTCCCGGCGCCAGCTGCCGTGGCCAAGGTCCCGAGGAGTCCCTTGTCCTGGAAGAAGGGAAGGAACGACATGGTGTCACCCCTCCACCAGCCGCGTCACCCCCCTGTGAACGCCCTGGCCCAGTTCTCCCACCTGTGCTGGCTGGTAGGGGGCCATGCCCCGGCTCAGCTCGAAGCCCTGCCCGGCGGCCTCGGGGGCCCAGGTGGCGGGCGAGGAGGTGGCGGCAGCGGCCGCGCTCTCCTTCTCCTGCCGCAGGCTGTTCCGCTGGATCTGCTGCCGGATCAGCAGCTCCCGGAGCCGCTGGCGCTGGGAGAACCGAGAGTTAGAGCCGAGAGCGGAGTGAAACCAGCAAGACCCAGGTGGCCATCAGTGCCTCCACAGGTCCCAGTTCTACCCTCACGTCCCCCCTCCAAACCCAGATGGACGCAGTGGGATCACCAGCCAGCCCTCCAGCCCTCACCTGCCGCTGCTTCTCCAGCTCCGACTGGCTCATGGTGCCGAGGGCCCCATCCTGGCCGCCGGGCAGCTCCGCCAGGTCCCGGTTTGGGGGCGCCGAGAGCCCCACGGCCGCCTCCTCCCTCTTGTCGGCCGTCGGTCCCAGCGCGGCGCGGGGCAGGAAGGCTCCGGAAGGGTCCTGCTGCTGCGGGGGGGCCGGGGGCTGCGGCGGCAGCACCGACGGGGGCCGCAGGGGCGAGAGGCTGTAGGTGTCAGGGGCAGCCGTGCCCGGGCCCAGGGGGCTGCCGGCCTGGTGGAAGCCGGGGGACGAGGCATAGGCCGAGCTCTGGGGTTTCCCAGAGCCGTAATGGCTGTTGATCCCATGGGGCTGGTGGGACGGGGAGCCCTTGAGGGGCTCCGAGACGGCCGGGGGGAAGGTGAAGCGCATGGGGGTCTGGCTGCCCGGGAAGACGCTGGCGCCGGGGGAGCGGGCGAAGGGCGGCTGCGGCCCCGCCGGTGCCTTGGCGTGGGGCTCACCCCCCGGGGCGCCCCCAAAACCCCCGCCAGGCTTGAACCCCGGCTCCGGCAGCTGCGGCCGGGGGGGCTTGTGCAGGGGGGTGAAGGGGTCCCGGGATTGGGGCCGGGAGGGCGGTTGGGAGTAGGGATCGGGGGACTGGAAGCGGGGGGTGACGGGGGACTGGCAGAAGGCTTCGTTGGAGAGCGGGCGGGGGGTGAGGGGCGACTGGGAGCTGGACTGGGACTGGGGGCTGGCGGGGACGCGGGAGAAGGGCTCGGAGGGCAGGGAGCGGGGCGGGAGGGCACAGCAGGCCTCGGGGGGCTGCAGCCGGGGCGTCAGTGGGGGCTGCGAGTAGGGGTCCAGGTAGGGGGACTGGCGGTAGAGATCGGGGTGGCCGGGGGGCGAGGGGGCCAAGGGGTGGGGGTCGGGGGGCCGGTGCCCCAGCCCCGGGCTCTGCGGCTCTACCTGAGAGACCCGTGGGGTCATGGGGGCTTTGAAGACGTCGGCCGCCTTCAGCTCCGCAGCCGAGAGGTGGGGGCCGCCCGGGGAGTCCCCATAGCCCATGGCGGAGGCATAGCCGGGCGAGCAGACCCCCAGGCTCGCCCCCCCTTCCTCCTTCTTCACCTCCAGACCCTTCTTCTGCTCCCCGAAAGGCAGGGGAGAGAGCAGGGCCTCGGGGGGCCGTGCCCCAGGGCTCCCCGGCATCGAGAGGTTGTCCAAGGAGGGGCACCGGGGCTTCAGGAAAGGGTCCGGGGTGCCGGGCTGGTGCCGGGGGGTTCCGGGGGGCGTGGGGTGGAAGTCGGGAGGGGCTCGGGGGGCGGTGAGGGGCTGGGGCTGGCCTGGGAAGGGCTGGAAGGCGGCACCCGCCGTGGGGCTCTGGCCCAGGGGTGAGGGGAAGCGGGGCTCCAACGCGTAGGTGCCGCCGTAGGGGTCGTGCGAAGGCACTTGGGCGGGGGACTGGGGCGGGAGCTTGAGGAAAAGCTCGCTGGGAGACTCCGGCCCCGCTCCGGCACCCGCCGGGGGCTTCAGGAAGCCCTCGCCGGCGGCGGGGGGGCTGCTGATGTAGACGGGCTGTGCCCCCGGCGGCACCGGGATCCGCAGGTGCAGCGAGGGCCTCTCCGGCTTGCGCAGTCCCTCCCCTTTGGTCTGCTTGTTGATCTGGCTCTCGGCCTGCTGCGGAGAGAGCCGGCCCGTCAGGGCTGCGGGACCCCCTCCTGCCCTCCCCTGAGGGCCGGACACGGGGCTGGGGTGGACACGCCACGTTCCCCCCCCCCAGAGCTGGGCCGGGGCCGCCGGGCACCTCCCCGCGCCGGACGTACCTTCTGCACCTTGTTGATGCGATGAGCCGCCCGGTTATCTTTGGCCTTTTGCTAACAAAGACACGAAGCCAGCTGACTCGCAGCCCCCGGCGCCCCGGCCCCCCCCCCCCCCCTGACCCCCCCCCCGGCACTCACCAAATACGGGGCTTTGTCCGTGGCAGGGACCTTCCTCCAGAGCTTCATGATCTGCTTGCAGCGGCTCGACCAGTCTGGGAGTCCGGTACGAGCAGATGGAGGGGACAAAAACAACCTTAGCCCGGACCTGACGAGCCCACCCACACCCTGGGTGGGTGACGTTGTCCCCTCTTGTGTGGGGACAGCCCCATGTCCATGAGCTGGTGAAAAGACCCCCTCCACATTGCTGCAGGGAACACTTCAGTGCCAGAGCAGCTGGAATCTCCCCTCCAAACATGGATCGGGGGGGTCACGGTGCACCCAGACCCTTCCACCCTCACCCCAACAAGGCGGTTGCAGCCCCCCCTCCCAGAGCCACAGCCCCCCCAGAGCCCTACCTGGATAATCCTGCTTGAGATTGGGGAAGTTCATGTTGGCGTAGAGGACGGGGGAGATGGTGGAGAGCTCGCCCAGCTCCTCGTCCTTCTCCCAGCGCTGGAGGCTGCGCTGGTTGTAGGACAGGCCGTCGCCCTCCCCCTCTGTCGTGGGCGTCGTGGGGGTCGAGGGGGTGGTGGCGGCCGAGCTGCTGGCCCAGGGGCTCTCGGGCTCGCAGTGGTCTGGGCTGAAGAAGCCGCTCCGCTCCCTGCGTGGAGGGGAGAGCGTCAAGGATCGTCAGGATGTGAGGGAAGAGGGTCCTGCAACGCCCCAGGCTTCAATCCCTCCAAGGAGACCCCCCCCCAGCTCCCCCACGTACCTGCTGTCGAGGAACGGGGACTGGCAGACCCCTGAATACGAGTCCAAGGAGACGGATCCGGAGAGTGAGCCCAGGGAAACGCTCCCTGCGAGGGAAAGGAGATGGGTTGGAGGGAGGGCAGGGCTGGGGTTCAAGCCTGTGCCTGCCCTGGGGGTCCCAGCAGCCCCCAGAAAATACAGCATCCCCCAAAACGCCTCCCACGTTCGCCCCCAGAGCAACTGGGAACAGTTGGCTCTCTGGTACCACAGGCACTGTGCTGCTCTCTGAGCAGCTCAGCCCCACCACTTTGGCTTTCTGGGGGGTGGGCAGCGAGTCCTTCTCCCCATCATCCAGGCCCTCCCAGCCCATGGAGGCCCTGCCAGTTGCACCCACCCTGCCCCGAGAGCTGGAGGTCTCCTTGCAGGAAGGGGCGCTGTGCCCGGCCGGGGTCCTGCCCGGCCTCCATCCCCCCGGCCACGCAGTTGAGGGGCTGCTCCCCCCTCTCTGCCGAGCCCAGCACGTCCTTGAAGAGCTGCTGCACGTCTTTGCTCTCCATCTTGGGCAGCTCTGCGGGGGCAAAAGCAAAAAGGCTGAGCCATCCCAGGGTGCAAATCCCACACTGGTGGGAAGGGGAGGAGAAATCCGGGGGTCCTGGCCCCGGGACCACCCTCGCCTCAGTGGATGAGGGTGGTCTCACCTTCCGTGGGGATCTTGTCGAGGTCAGAGCTCAGCGCTCCCTCGCCCGGGGTGGCCGGTTTCTCGGCGTCCCCAGGGTCTGGGGAATCCTTTGGCTCATCGGCCCCTGCGAGGAGGAATCAGGAGGTGCCTTCAGCCCCCTGGGACCCCAAGCTCAGGGCTGGAGACCCCCCATGTGAACCCATCGCCCCCCCCGATCCCAAAAAGGCACAGGAGTCCCTCGGTCCTCCAAGGACCCCGAGCCACGCGGGGGCGCTCTAGGCGCCACTCTATGGTCACCAGCGCCATGGGAATCACATGGGGGAACCATAGAGTTCAGCCCTGCCTAGAGCGGATCCCCTCAACCATAGAGTTCTGTCTCGATGGTTGTGGGCGCTCCAGCCCCCGGTGGAGGACTCTGCTGTTGGGGGGGTCCCGCGGGGGTCCCAGGGGCTCACCCAGGTCCTCGGCCTTCGCATCGTCCTTGCCATCATCGTCGGGAGCGGCGGCGCTGCCATCGGTGCTGTCATCCCCTGCAGGCCACCACGACTCATTGGGGGGGGCAGGACCCCCCAACCTGCCCAGGGTCACCCCTGGATCCCCCGAGGTCATCCCTGAATCCCAGAGACCTCCTACACCCCTCGATGTCAACCCCCCCACAGCCCACGGCATCCTCCAACAAGCCCCAGTGTCTACAGCAGGTCCTCACAATGGGGGTCTCCCTCAATCACCCCCAACAATCCTCGGGAGCCCCAAAATCCCCAACCACCCCAAAACAACACCAGGGATCCCCAACAGCACCAATGACTCCCAATAACTCCCAAAAGCCCCAGAAACCACCAACGATCTCAATGACCCCCAAAAACCCAGGGACCCTCAACAACCCCCAACCACCTCAGGGACCACCAAAAAACCCTGAAAGCCCCCAAAAACCCCAGGACCCACCATGACCCTCAACAACATCCAGCGTCCTCACTCCTGGCCACACTCACCTCGGGGGTGGGTGGGGGTCTCCCTCCTGTCCTGGGGGGCTCCCTGCAGTGCCCCAGCCAGGTTGGGGTCCCCCTTGGGCCTTGGGGCGCCCTGGCCCAGGGAGGGGCGGGCGGTCCCGTCCCCCACCCCGCCCGCTGCCAGCAGCGCCTTCCGGCTCAGGTCCATCAGCGCCTTCCCAAAAAACGCCTCCTGCAACAGAAGGGTTCTGTCAGCATCAGGAGGTCCCCTCTGTCCACCCCCCTCGCCCCCAGGCCACCCCAACCCCCTCCATCCACCCCACCTGCAGGTACGGGGGGAACATGTCCTCCAACTTGCTCTTCTTCCGTCCCCGGCGTTTCTTCTTCTCGTCCCCCTCTCCCGAACCCGGATCCAGGCCAGCCTCGGCTGGGACATCGCCCGGAGCACCTGCAACAGCCCCCCCAGGAATGAACACACACCTCCCAAAAAGGGCCTGGGGCTGTTCCCGGGCCACCGGCACCGTCACAGCATTGTGGGTCCTCCACATCCATGGGGGATGAGAAGGGAAAGGAAAAAGAGGGGGAAAAGGGAAGGGGAAAGGGAAAGAGAAGGGAAAAGGGAGAGGGGAGAGAGGAAAGGGTTGAAAAGAGAAAGAAAGGAAAGGGGAAAAGGAGGGAAGGGGAAAAGGAAGGAAGGAGAAAAGGGAAAAGGAGGGAAGGGGAAAAGGGAAAAGGAGGGAAGGGGAAAAGGGAAAAGGAGGGAAG
>NW_020925679.1:19275-24015 GCF_003984885.1 Neopelma chrysocephalum
GGGGAAAAGGGAAAAGGAGGGAAGGGGAAAAGGGAAAAGGAGGGAAGAGGAAAAGGGAAAAGGAGGGAAGGGAAAAAGGGAAAAGGAGGGAAGGGGTGCCAGCAGGCCCTACCATCCTCGGGGTGCCCCTCGGTGCTCAGCCCCTCACGCCCCACGTCCGCCAGCACCGTCGGCACCTTCTTGAGCCGCGTGTGGGACTTGCGCTGCCGCACCATGAACCCGCCAATGCCTGGGGGGGCAGAGGGGGGGATCACAGTGTGCCCAGGAGGGCTCACAGCAGGGCCTGGGGGGGGTCAGGGCCCGGGGGGCACTCACCGGGCCGGTAGGGCTTGCGCTTCCTCTTCTTGCACTCCTCGGGGTCCTCCAGCCCCTTCCCCGAGTCCCCGTCGGCGCCGACGTCGCGGTCGGGGCTGGCCGGAGCCTCCAGTTTGATCTCGCACTCCATGTGCTCCACACCCACTGCCATGGGGGGATAGGACACTTCAGTGGGGTCCCTCTGGCACCCCCCACGCCGCACCCACCCGGCTCTCACGCCGGGAACACCCACCCTCAGCCTTGAGCAGCTCGTCGGCGTCCAGGTCACCGTCCTTCTTGTCCTCAGGGCCCAGGGGGTCGCCCCCCTCGAGCCCCCCGTCCCCGTTGAGGGCTCCGGGGCGGCCCTTGCGCTGCCGCCGCTTGTGCAGGGGCGACAGGGTCAGGTTGCGCAGCACGGCCATGCCCGTCTCCGTCAGCCACACGCCCTCGAAGCGGAAATACTGGGGCTCTGGGGGAACAAACACCACGTTGGGGACAAGTGCCAGGGCTGGGTGCATGGCCAGAAGCGGGCACGGCACCGGGGACCCCGTGGCACCGTCGCAGCACCGCACGTACCCGGATCCTTGGCCTTGGCCATCTCTGCGGGAGGCACGGGCGCTGTACAGGGAAGCAGAGGGGCAGGTGAGTCCCCACGTCCCACAAACGTCCCCCGAGCCCTTCTCTGGGTTCCCTGCACCCCGTGGGCTCACCGGGTTTGATCACGTAGGGCTGGCAGGCGCTGCAGTCGAAGCCTTCATCCGCAGCCTGCTCCACCTCCTCCTCGGTGAAGAGGCTGTCGCACGCCGCGTGCAGCCACCTGCGGGCAGGGGGACCTGTCACACCCCACGGCCACCCCCGGGGACCCCAAATTTCACAGAATCACAGAATACGCCGAGTTGGAAGAGACACACACAATGACCATTGAGTCCAACCCTCAGCCCTGCACAGGACACCCCAAAATCCCACCACGTGCCTGAGAATATCATCCAAACGCTCCTTGAGTTCTGGCAGCCTTGGGGCTGTGCCCGCTGCCCTGGGGAGCCTGTTCAGTGCCCAACCACCCTCTGGGAGAAGAACCTTTTTCTAATATCCAACCTAAACCTCCCCTGGCACAACTTCAGGCCGTCCTGTCACTGGTCACCACTGAGATCAGACTGAGATGAGTCTCCCCTCAGCCTCCTCTCCTCCAGGTTGAGTGGACCCAGCACCCCCAGCGCTGCTCACCGATCGCAGTGCCGGCACTGGATGAGCAGGTCGTCCTCCACGTACTTCTCGCGGCAGAAGGGGCACACGACGAGGCTGGCACAGGGCGCACAGTGGGTGTAGTTGTTCTGCCACTCGCAGTGGAACCCGGGGGACGCGGCCCCGCACTGCACACAGCACACACACCTGGGGAGGGAGGGAGGGGTGGTCCGAGGGGTCAGCGCCGGCTCGGACAGCACCCCCCCGGGGTTCCCTTCCTGCCCCAGCCACGCACCACTTGCACTTCCAGCCGCCCTTGGGCACGGTCTGCAGCGGGGGGTCCAGGCAGTACGTGTGGTAGCTGATGTCGCAGTCGTCGCAGAGCAGGAGGCGCGAGGGGTCCGAGGCTTTGCCGCACACCTCGCACACGATGCACTCCACGCAGCGCCAGCCCTTCAGCAGCATCACCTTGGTGATCTGGGGACGTGAGGGGTGGCACCCGTGTGAGCCCATGGGGGTCCTTGGGCTCGGCGTGGCCACAGAGGACACCCGAGTGGCTCGGCACGGCTGGGGGACACGCCGGGCACGACCTCGTGTGTGTGTCCCACGGGACACGGCCAGTCCCCGAGGGGCACAGCGTGGTGCTATGGGGTCAGGGGTCCCAGGCCCCCTCCTCACCTTGCTGTTGACACAGTAGGGGTGGTAGCACTGGGAGCACTGGGAGCAGGCGAGGAGATGCCCCTCGGCCCCGCGCCCGAAGCTGCCGCACACCACGCACATGTCCTGGGGGGGGGGTCAGGAGTGAGGGGACAGCAGCGGGAGGGACACAGACCCTGTCCCACCCCTTCTGTCTGTCTGTCCTGCCGTGCCCCAGTTACCTGCATGAGCACAAACTTGTCGGTGTTGGAGAAGAGGACGACCGTGTTCTGCATGGTGTCGTCATCGTCCTCGTCCTCCTCCTTGCTGGGCGAGCTCTCCACGTCAGCGAGCTGGGGGCAGAGTGGGGGGCTCAGCACCGAGGTCCCCCTCTCTGTGCAGTTTAGGGGGCACCAGCCAGTCTAGTGCTGGACTGGGGGACACAAGAACACACAGGGACAGCAGACCCCCTCCCCAAGGGGAAGCTCCATGCCTGCCCTGGTCTTGTAGGGTGAAGCCCCCAGATTCAGCAAAACCCCAGGCAGCCGCACCTCCCATGAGACCTCCCCCCCACCCCACCCTGAGGGCTCCCAAACCTTTCTGAGGGACTGGGATGGCAGGGAAGGGGATGGGGGAGACTCTTGGCCCTCACCCCTACCACCTAACAACTCAAGGACCCCCCTGCCCCAAGTCCTGCCCCAGCCCAGCCTTACTGCTAAAGTGTCAACAGACGAGGTGGTCGACTTCAGGCGCGCACGGCCCCGGCCCCGGCCCCCGTGGGACCCACCTCGGGGGCGCCTCCGCCCAGGGAAGCTGCTGCTGCGACCCTACAGCCGAGGGGAGAGGGGGGGTTACAGTTCTGGGGGGCCCAGCCGGACCCCCACGCAGCGGAGGGGCACAGCCCCTATCCCATGCCCGGCGAGGGGGCACGGCCCCGGTGGGGTGCTGAGGGTGGGGGGGATCCCACTGAAATCACGGCAGGAGGGGTCCCCCTGTACCTGCTTGACCCGGGAGCGCCCCGGGGAGCTGCGGCGCCGGCCCTTGTCCCCGTCTCCCTTGGCTGCCGGCTCGAAGAGCAGCGAGTCGTCGGTCTCGGCGCCCAAGGGCAGCGACCCCCCGTCCTCCTTCTGCAGGCTGGCGTCGGCCGAGGCCGGGCCCAGCTCGGGGGACAGAGACCCCCCGCCCTCGGGGTCCGGGGAGCAGAGCAGCGGCTCCGAGCCGGGGAAGCTGCTGCTCGTGTCCCCCTGGCTCAGGTTGGAGATCTCGTTGAGGATGTCGGGCCGCGGGCGCAGGGCGGGGGGCTCGGGGCACCCCTCGTCCCCGCGCCCCAGCAGCTTCTCGCCGGCGGTGCACACCTCCATGGGGGTCTCGGGGCCCAGCTCTTCTGGCTCCAGGAGGAGGGGGGACCCCTTGGCTTCGGGGTCTCCCCCGGCCCGGCCTTCCTCCACCGCATCCTCCTCGCTCAGCGGCGGGGAGCTGCCGCTGGTGCCCTCCCGCTCCAGCCTCGGCGCCTCTTCCTCCTCCTCTTCCTCCTCCTCAGGCAGGCCCGGGAAGGGCCCCAGCTCCGGGGCTGGGCTGCCAGGGGGGGCATCTCCGGGGGGGCTGGCTGGGGACTCCCCCTCACCGCCGGCCGTCTCCATCTCCTCGTCCTCGGGGGGCTCGGCGGGGGCCAGGGTGACCACAGGGGAGCCCAGGGGGGGTGGTGGGGAGCTGGGGGGCTCGGTGTCCATGGCGGTGCCGGGGCTGCCAGGGGGCTCGGGCAGGGCTGGGGTGGGAGGTTCGGGCACCTCGTCCTCCTTGGCGTCAGGGGAGGGGTCTGGGGGTCGCACGGGAGAGATGGCGCGGAGAGCTGGGGGTGGAAAGGGGGGACGGTGACATCACAGCCCCCCCCCAGAGACAATCACTCCCCCAACCCCAACCCCAGCATGTCCCCAGACCAACCTGGGGGAGCTGAGGGTGGAGGGGTCATCTCAGGGGGCAGCGAGGGCTCCGGCTCCAGCTCCATCTCCTCCTCAGGGGGCACCTCCGGAGCCAGGGCTGGTGCTTCCTCTGCCACTGCCACCTCAGGAAGGAGACCTGTGGGATGGGGACATGGGTGAGGGGGGTGACAGGGGTCCCCTCCACCCCCTGTGCCACCCAGCCTGGGGCTGAGACACAACAAACCCCCCCCGAGCTCCCCACGTACCCCAAAACAGGGCACTGACACCTGAAATGAGCGTCAGGCAAAGCCAGTGCTGCTGAGAAGCCCCCAGTGTGAGACCCCCACACCCCCAGGAAAAAAAGGGAAAGGAGACAGAGTGAAAGGTCCCCAAATTACCTGGTGGCTTCAGGTCCTCCTCAGAGGGCAGCTCACTGGGGAGTGGCTCTTCGGGGGGCAGCTCATCAGGGGGAGGCTCTTCGGGGCTCAGCTTGTCGGGGGGAGGCTCTTCGGGGGGCAGAACTTCGGGAGGAGGTTCCCCAGAGGGCAACTCATCGGGGGGTGGTTCATTGGGGGGCAGCTCATCGGGGGGCAGCTCTTCAAGGGGCAGCTCGTTGGGGGGAGACTTGGGGGGCGACTCATCGGGGGGCAGCTCGTCGGGGGGTGATTCGTTGATGGGCAGCTCCTCGGGGGGCAGCTCGTGGGGGGGG
>NW_020925679.1:34015-50413 GCF_003984885.1 Neopelma chrysocephalum
CCCCCCCTCCTCCTCCTCCTCCTCCTCCTCCTCCTCCTCCTCCTCCCGGCACCGGCACCGGCACCGGCACCGGCACCGGCACCGGCACCGGCACCGGGGAGGGCTCCGGGATCCGGGGAAGGACACGAGGGTGGAACGGAGAGAGAGAGAGAGAGAGAGAGGACTCTCCGAGACTGGCACCGGAGAGTGTAACTCCCTCCCCATGAGGCGGGGACCGGCGGTCGCAGGATCCCCGGAGCAGCCACCGGCACCGGGGCCGGGGCCTCCCGGTGTCTCCGGGACAGCAGCAGTTTGTGCCCTGTCTCAGGGTCCCCCGTGGAAGCCGCCGGGAGAGGGATCCCCGGAGCAGCTGCAATGTCCGGTCCTGGTCCCCTCCTCACGGTCACCGCGCGCTGCTGCTGAGCCGCGGCCCCTCTCCAGTGCCCACGGTGCCACCCGGTACCGGGCAGTCACGGTCATGCACACGCACCCCCCTCGACCCCCGTGGACCCCAAACCCTGGGCAGGACACGGGCCGGTGCCCCCCATGCAAGGGGCACATCAGCCCCCTCGGTCACAGGCAGGGACCCTCACCCTGGGACCCCTGGTAGGGCCATGAGAGCCCCAGAGGGACCCAGGACCCCCCCCCAGGAGCCCAAACCCCCAGGCCCAGAGATCTGGGGGGGCTACTCGGGGTTGCAGCCCCCCACCAGCCCCCAGGCTGTATCACCCCAGCCCCAACACCCCAACACTGGCTGTGGGGGCAGAGAGAACCCCCCCTGCACCCCAACACCCCACTTCCCTCCCCACCAGCTCCTGTTCCTCTCTACCACCGTAATTGGGTAATTTGCAGTAATTAGCCCAACTAGGTGGAGATAACCCACAGGGGGAACCGCAGCCAGGCCCCCCCTCACTCACCCAGCCCAAGCTGCAGATCTCGGGGGGAGAGAAATGGGGGGAACGGGGGCTGCAGAGCCCCCCCAGGGTCCCGGTGATGGCTCTGGGGTGCTCAGGCCCATGGTGGGGGGCTCAGCCCCACAGCACATCCAGGGTTGGAAGGCACCCCAATGCTGGGGTGTTGGGGGGAGCCCCACATGCTGCCTCATCCCCCCCCCTCCAGCCAGGAACAGCTCCCCCCAGTCCAGGGGTTCACAGACAAAACAACGTTTAATTGTTCCAGCCCTGACTCCCACGGGTCCGGCACGGCCGGGAACAACACCCGCATTCAGCCCCGGCTCCCGGAGCAGGAGCAGCCCCGACGTGTCCTTGGGTGTGTGGGGGGGGACAGCAGCAACGGGCCGGGGGGCTCCTGGCTGGGACAGGACCCCCACCCCGCTCCCAGCCCCCCCCGGGAGCTCCACAGCCTGTGCAAAGTGAGGGGTCCCAAACCACAGTGGGACCCCCAAAGCCACTGCCAAGGGCTGGGCGAAGGTCCTGGGGGGGGTCCTGCCCCATCCAGGGGGTCGTGCCCCGTCCTGGGGGCGTCACATCAGGCAGCAGCCGCTGGATCTGCCGTAGGAATTGTCCACCCGGTCGATGTCCTCGATGATCTTCATGAAGATCCCCTGGGTCACCTGGGGACGAGGAAGCATCAGCCCCAGCCCCGCCAGGACACTGCTCCCACCCCCGGGGGGGGTGTCCATCCGCCCTACCTGGCTCTCCCTGGCCGAGGACTCAAGGAAAAAGGCCCCCCACGACTCCGCCAACTTCTTCCCTTCATCTGTCCTCACTTCCCTGCTTGGAGACACAGCAGAGGGCGGGCAGGATGGGACCCCCTGAGCCCCCCTTACCTCTGCAGGGCCAGGTCTGACTTGTTCCCCAGCAGCACCACGGGCACGCTGCGGGCATGGGGAGGGTGGGGGCCCTGTCCCCTGATTCCCCCCTCCCCACAAGGGACAGCACCTACCAAGTCTTCCCCCCGGCTCTCGTACAGCTTGTTGTGGAGGGTCTTCACCACCTGGAAGTTGTGGGGGCAAGGGGACCTCCAGGCACTTTCCCCCAGCTTGGGGGTCCCCCCCCTCCCAGGGGACCCATCCCCAGCCCTGGGGATCCCCCAACTCCGCAGGGAGGTCACCGAGCACACCAGGACGTAGCCGTGGATGCTGATGATGAAGGAGTGGGGCAGGATGGCGTGTTCATCCTGGGTGGTGGCAGGGGTGGCTTGGGGGTGACAGGGGGGGCAACAGCCACCCCCAAACCCCCCTGACCTGCCCCAGCGTGACCTGCCCAGCCGTGCCCACCAGCTGCAGCTGGAAGTCATCCTTGCCCACCATCACCACCTTGTTGTAGGGGGTGGCACCAGCTTAGGGGAGCTGCCTGGCACCCCTGCACCATGCCCCGGGGCTCAGATCCACCTCTACACCACTCCAGGGCCATCTCAGCCCCCCTATCACAAGGTTTTGGGGCACAACCCCCCCAGAAGTGGGGACACGTCTGTTCCTCATCACCGTGGCCCCACAGGGGCAGCAGGAAGGGGGACCCCGGGCGGGCAGCCCCCTGCACCCCCTCCACGCGTGGGACTTACTGCTCTCCACCGTGGGCTCGTAGGACTCCACGAACTTCCCCTCCACGAACTGGTGGGCCAGGGAGGGTTTACCTGGAGGGGTGGGGGGAAACAACAGGGCTGGGGGGTCCCAGCATCACCGCGGGCCAGGGGACGTGGCCAGACCGAGGGACAGGAACTCCACCCCCCGGGGGGCTCTAGGGCACACGACGTGACGGAGGGTCCCAAGGGGGGGGTGTCTAAACTGGGCACGGCCCCACAGCCCCCACTTGGGGGGGAAACACCACTTGGTGCTGAACCCCCTGGCACAGCCCCCCCCGTGCGCAGTAACCCCCAGTGGGGGCAGCCGCGCTCCCCGGAGGGCAGGACCCCCGATGCCGAGCCCCCCGCACTGACCCAGGGCGCGGGGGCCGAGGATGATGAGGATGATGATGAGGATGAGGATGATGATGAGGATGATGATGAGGATGATGAGCACTTTGCGGTGCCGGCGCGGGCGGGCGCGGCAAACGGCGCAATAAAAACCCGCCCGCCCGCGCCGGGAGGGGGCGGAGCCGCCGCCACTACACCGGCGGCCGCACGTGACCACAACACGGCCCCGCCCCCCGCTCCCATTGGCCGAACCGCGGCGGAGGGGGCGGGGCGAGCCCGCGGCGCAGGCGCGGTGCCCGCCGGGGCTCCATTCATGAAAACGGAGGGAACGGCCGCGGCCACGTGGTGACCGCGCACCTGAGCGGGGGGGGATAAGGGGGGACTTAGTGACCCCTTCCTGTCCCCCCCAACTTGCTCCGGCCCGGGGACCCCCGGGAATGCCCGCATCCACATCCTGATCCCCGAGATCCCCATCCCGGCCTCCCCCAGCCCCAGGACCCTCAGTGCCCCAGGGATACTCCAGCTCCCCGGGATGTCCGACCCCAGCCTCAGTGACCCCCAGCCCCCCTGAGGATACCCCAGCCCCTCAGGATGCCTGACTTCAATCCTAAGGACCCCCAGGCCCCCAAGCATCCAGCCCTGGGGATACCCCAGCCACTCAGGAGGCACAACTCCAGCCCTAGGGACCCCCAGCCCCCTGGCATAGTCAACTCCAACCCCTCTGGACCTCCAGCCTAGGACTGTGCAGCCCCCACTCCCAGCCACAGCTCCACAGGGCCCGTAGAATCTCTTTATTTCCCCGAACAATTAAATAGCAGTATTTCTTTTGGTTTTTAAACAGAAGTGGTTAAAAGCAGGCTGCCCTCCTGCCCCACGGGGTGAGCCCCGCTGCCAGGGCAGGTGGGCGTGGGGGACATTTATATTACCATTTATAAATAGAAAAATAAAACTCTCAAGCAGGGCGGGTTAGCAGTTAGCACAGTTAGAGCCAGGCCTGGCACGAGATGCCTGTGCCCATGGCAGGCACCCCCTCCCCATAGCAGACACCCAGTCCAGCCACCCTGGGGAGTGCCAGGGACAGACCCAGAGGTGGAGGACAGGCAGGAACTGCTGCCAAGTGCTCAGTGTTGAGCTATTTAGCCACCCCCCCGGCTGGATTTGGCCCTGGGATGGGGTCTGGTGGTGCCTAACAGACACCAGCCCCAGCCCCAGCAGTGGTTAATAAAGCAATAAATACCAGGGGAGCACACGGGGGTCTGGGGCACGGGGACAGGGCTGGGTGGGGGTCCAGGACACAGGACAGGGCTGAGCCACCCTGTGACACCCCGTGACACCCCGTGACACCCCATCCCATGGATCCCACCCCTACCACCCCACTCCCTGGGGCAGCGCTGAGCCCAGAGACCCCCAACCTCCCCGCTTGGCTGGGGGTGCCCCCATCCCTCCTCCCTGGGCCCGAGGGGTGCCCAGGGCCGGAGCCCTCTCGCTTCCAGCGCGCGGCATCGCCCGCAGTGCGGCGACCGGGGGGGAAACGGGCACCCCTAGAGCTGCAGGGCCTCGTGGCCCAGCACGCCCCCGGCCAGCCGGTAGAGCAGGCGGGAGTACCAGTGCATGCCCACCTCGGGCACCGTCCCGTTGGCCGCCTGGGCGCGGGCGGGCAGCAGCGAGAGGAGCCCGTGGAAGAGGCGCAGCGGGGCGAAGGCGCGGTGGGCCCAGCGGTGGCTCTCCAGGACGGCGTAGCAGGACGCCAGCACCCCGTTGACCAGCAGGGTCCCGCGGGAGGTGAGCGGGGCGAAGACCCCCACGCCGTCCTCCCGCGAGACCCTCAGCACCCGCGCGGGGCGCAGCCCCCTCCCGCCGGCCCCGTGGGCCAGCACGGCGTCGCCGGGGCGCACGCGGCGGGCGAAGACGGGCAGGAAGGCGGCCGAGCCGTTGGCGGCCCCGCGGGCGGCGAAGACCAGGTGGGACGGGGTGAGGAGCAGCCGGCGCGCCGGGCCGGCCGTCTCGATGGCCACGAAGGAGGCGCGCCGGCCCGGGTCCCGGTCGAGGAAGAGCAGCACCTCGGTGGGCACCAGGCGCCCGCCCGGCTCGGCGCCCAGCACCCAGTCGCCCCGGCGCAGGTCGGCCAGGCCCCGGCGCTCGCCGCTCTGCAGCGTCACGGTGGCGTGGCCGGGGAAGCAGCCGCCGGTGCGGATGGCCAGCGAGTTGTCTGCGAGGGTGGAGAAAGGCCGTGGGTGTCCCCCCCGCCGGCCACCACCTCCACCGGGCCGCCACCTCCAGAGGGGAAACGGCCGCCCCCGGGTCCCCAAAGCACCCCCGGAACAAAGCTGGTATTTTCCGAAGCCCCCCCAGCCCGGTTCCTGCTGCGGCTCCTGGGGCTGCAGGGCCCCTTTGTCCGCCCCCGCACTGCTGCCCTTTGTTCGGGGCTGGCACGGTGACATTTACGGCCACTTTCACTTTCTGTCGATTGTCACTTCTGGACCGGATGGGAACTGCTGGGGGCTGGGAGGGTGCAGGGCTGGGGTGCGTGGGGCTGGGAACTGTAGGGGGTGGGGGGCTGTATTGCTGTTCCTCTCACTGAGAGCTGAGCCACGAGGGTGGCTCCATCCAGCCAAAATTTGGAGGGGAAAGTGTGGGGTTTGCCAATCTAGTGGCCAGAAAGACCAGGGTGAGCTGGGCTGGGGCCAGACACCGGCTGAACCCGCTGGGGACCGACACCAACTGGAGCAGGGCTGCATCACACGTGCATCTGGGAGGCCAAGAGGGGGCTGTGGGGCTGCAGGCTGGGATGCTCATGCAGATGGCAGCCCCCCATCCCGGTGGCAGCCCCTTCTGTGCGGTACCTGCTTTGACAGAGACGTGGATGTGCGCCTTGGACTCGTAGTAGACCCAGTCGAAGCCGGCCTCGACGGCCAGGCGGGCCAGCATGCCGTACTTGTGGCGGTCCCGGTCGGACGTGGTGATGTCCAGCGCCCGGCCCTCGTAGTGCAGCGAGTCGGGGAGGTGGTGCCCGTCCTCGTCCCAGCCCTCCGTCACCCGCAGCTTCACCCCCGGCCACATGTTCATCACGGCGATGGCCAGAGAGTTCACCCGCTCCTTGCAGCGCTGGGGGGGGGGACACCAGCACTGGCGTCACCCCCAATGCCTCCACAGCACCCAGCACCCCCTCGCAGGGACTGACAGAGAGGGACCCCACAGGGACAGAGGGACCCCACAGGGACAGAGGGACCCCACAGGGACAGAGGGACCCCACACAGGGCCTTGGAGGGAGCCCAAAGGGGCCGCTGGTGGGGGCAGATGGGGTGTCCCCCCCGGGGCGTAGAGAGGGTCATGGCCAAGCTGCCCCCCCCAAACTGGGCGCAGGTTGAACGTTAACGTGCCCCGGGGTCCCGTGGTGGAGCTGGGGCAGCCGGGCAGAACGGGCAGGGGACCGGGACGGGGACCAGGACCTTCCCCAGAGTCACCTTCCCCGCGGCCACGGCCGTGACTGATTAACCCGGCGGGGGGGGGCTGTGGGGCAGAGCTGAGGGTGCGGCTAACCCTGAACCAGACCCGGGTCCGGGCTGAGGGGGACAGCGGGGGGTCCCGGTGGCTCCGGGATCCCTCTCCCCATCAGCAGTGACAGCACCGACACGGGGTCGGAGTTGCCCCCGATGCCCCCCCGCAGTCGGTGAGGTCACAGCGTCCCTCGGTGCCACGGTGCCCCCCCCCCTCTGCCCCGTCCCACAAAGCGGCTCCCGGGAGCGCGGGGCCGCGGGGGCGGGAGCGCGGGGCGCGGGCCCGGGGCGGCCGGGCCGGGGGGGCAGGAATGCGCCCGGCCCGGCCCGGCCCGGCCCGGCCACAATAGGCGCCTTCCAGCCCGGCGCTGACCTCAGGCCCCGGGAATGCCGCCGCGGCCACAAAGGGCCCTTTCAGCCGCCCGCACCCCGGGCCGGCTCCGCTCCCGCGGCTCCGCCGGGCCCCGCCGCCCCGGCCCCGCCGCCTTCTCCGCCCCGGCTCCCGGGAGCTGCCGGCGCCGCGTGGACCGCTCGCAGCATCCCCCGTCGCCATGGCGACCGCGGAGCCGCCCCTCACCATGGCAACCGTGAGCATCCCGACGGGGCGCGGCGCGTCCCGGGCTCCCGCCACCCCGGAGCCCCATCCGGGGAGACGGCTACCGAGGCTGCCCGTTCCGTGCTGAGCCGCCCCGGGGCCGGGGCCCGGCGGCGCTGGGGGAGAGGAGCCGCCGGTCCCCCGTGCCCACGGTGCCGCTCCGTTAATCCCCGACGGTCCTGAATGCCCAACGCGGCGGGACCGCCCCGTCCCAGGGATCCGGTGCCGCCGCGCCGCCGCCAAGGGCCGGGGAAGGGAGCAGGGGACCGGGGAGAGGCACCGGGCGGCCCCGGAGGGGACCCTGCGCCCCGGGAGGCTCCGTGCGCCCGGGAAGGGTCGGTGCCACACGGGAGGCTCTGTGAGCCCCGGGATGGTCGGTGCCGGCCGGGGACGGTCCGTGCGCCCCTGCGAAAGTCGCTGCGCTCCCGCCCGCTCCCCCCGCCGCCCCCGCGCCCCCGGGAGCGAGGCCGGGCCAGGCCGGGCGCAGCCCCCACCTCGGTCATGAGCCGATCCGCCCCCGTGTTCTCCTCGTCCTTGAAGATGATGTCGGGGTTGTAGTTGGGCACCAGGTCCCTGAAGCGCTCCGAGCCCCGCAGCACTTTGCCCTCCGCCTTCCCGCTCGCCCCCAGGGTCTGCTCGGGCACGTTGGGCACGAACTGCTTGTAGAGCAGCGGCGAGAGCTGCCGCCGCCCCAGCCGCCGCCGCCCCACCGGGCCCCGGCCCGGGCCGCAGCCCAGCACCGGCGCGGCCAGCAGGCAGGCGGCGAGGACGAGCAGGACGAGGGCGAGCGGCCTCCACCGGGGCATCCCGCCCGCCGGGCCCCGCTGCCTCCGCGGGCCCCGCTCAGTCGCCGGGGGCACGGGCGGCCGGGGCGGGCATGGTCCCGGTGTGGCGGCCCCGGGGCTTTTAGAGGGTCGCGGTGCCAGGGGCGGGTCGGCACCGTTTCCTTCTCACACCCACGGTCCCGTCGTCGCTGCGGGATCCGCGGCCGCCCGGGACGACTGTTCCCCCCACCCGCGCCCTCTCGCCGGTGCCGCCACCCACTCGGAGCGCAGCGCCCGGGCACCGGGATGGCCCCCCCGCCGCCGATTCCGTGCCCACGGACCCGGCACCCCCTCGCCTGGCGCTGCACCTCGGTCCCGGGGTGTCCCCGACACAGCCCGAGCCTCGGGAGAAGCCCTCGTACCGGGCACCGGCACCAGACACCGACACTTCCCTCCGGGCACTGCCCCGGAACTGGCACCGGGCACCCGGCTCCTGGCGCTGCCCCGGGACCGACTCTGGGACCTGACCCCGCTCCCCGATCTCACTCTCCCTTCCCGTCTGAATCCCACGCTCCAGTACCGGCTCCTCTACCCACTCCCCACACTGCGCTCCGGGACCGTGACCCCCCCTTATCCCGGTCCTAACGCCGCGATTCTGGTCCTGGGACCTCTACCCTCTCCTGTCACCGCCTGTCGGGACCGGGGACACCCCCCTCTCCCCGTCCCGATCCCTCTTCTCCCGCTGCCCCTGGCACTGAGGGCACTCGTTATCCTAACGCTGCGCCGCCGGTATCGGCACCTGCTCCGTCCCCTTGGCACAGCGCTGCTCCCGGGCTCCCTGGCGCTACCCCGGTCCCCTCTGTTCGGTCCGACCCCCGGTCCCGGTCCCGGTCCCCACTCCTGTCCCAGTCCCCGGTACCGGCTGCCCTGGTTGGCACCGTGCGCCGCCCGCAGCCGCCCCGGCCGGGCTGCCCCCACCGCGGCCGCTCGGCTCCGGCGCTGGGCAGCCCCGTCGGGCCCCGCCTCGGACCCGGCCCCCGGGAGCGGCGGCAGCGGCGGCCACATCCCCCGGGGCCGCCCCCGCCGGGCTGCCCTGCCCCGGCCCCTCCGCGCCCCGGGACCGGGACACCCCGGCACCGGGACCGGGCTCCGGTGGGGATGGAGGCACCCCCGAGGCTGGCACCGGGCTGCTCCGGGGCTGCCACCGGGCTCCACCGGGCACACCGGCGCCTCCAGGAACGGGACACCCCCGGGACCGGGCTTCCCCCGGGGCTGGGGCCGTGTCCCCCCGCCCAGCACCCCCAGAGCTCCCAGCGAAGCACCCAAGGGTGCCGGGGGTCTCGGCGAGGGCAGGAGGCAGCAGCGGGGCGGTGGAGCGTTGGGAGCGGGTCGAGGGGGTCCCGCCCCCCCCCCCCGCAGTCCCCCCGCAGCCCCGGTGCCAGCCCGGGGTGACTGGGAGGGGAGCAGATTGCGGGGAAATCGCGGGCACCGATGGCCTCATTTCCTGCAATATAAACCAGGTTTCCTGCGCTTCCTGCTCGGCCCCAGCCCGGGGGGGGGGGGCGAGGGGGGGTCCGGGCCCCCCACCCCTGCCTGGGGGGGTCGGGCCTGGCTCGGCCCCAGCCGGGGCAGGATGGGTGGGGGGCCGGCTCTCAGGGCAGTTTCCGCTCTGGCTGCAGGACCCCCCCATCCCAGGGGCTGGAGCTCACCCCGTGCCCCACACTGGGGGCAGCTGAGACCCCCCTGCCCGTACCCCAAAGCTGCCCAGAGCCCCCCAACACCCTCGGGGTCCCTCAGCCCCGGGCAGCGGGCAGGGAGTTGTCCTCACCTGTGGCCCTCCCTGGAAAAACCTCGTTAACCCCAGCCAGGAAGAGGGTTAATTATGGGCCCCAGGGAAGGGGAGGGCAGCACTGTGACCCCCCGGGCAGGGACACCCCGCCCCTGCCCCCCCCCATACTCGGCCCTGCCCTCGGAGGGAATAAAACCCCCAGATTCAGATATTTTTATATAAAAAAGAGACACTATTTATTGCTCCAAACAAGTTCCGAGGTAACAGAGAACTAACAGACTCATCACACCAAGCTGCCAGAGAGAGGGGCTTGTCCTCTGCACCCCTGTTAGGGATCCCAAAGGCCTCGGGGTGGGGTGGGGGACAACCAGTGCCCCCCTGCAGCCCCAGAGTGACGTGGGGACGAGCTGTGGAGTGACTGTGGGCAGGGGGGACACGGGGCCGCCCCCATAGTGTCAGAACAGTCCCTGGGGTGGGGGGACATTTAAAACCCAACCAGACCCCATGGAGCAGCCTGGAGGGGAAGGGGCCCAGCCACTCTCACATGAGGTATGTAAACAGGACGGGGGGGCTGCAGCCAGCACAGCCTCGGGGACCCCCCACACCCCTGGGGGGGTGACAGGGACGTGGCTCAAGGCCAAGGCTCAGTAGCGCAACGGGCTGAGACAGAGCTCGGGGGGTGTCCCCCCCTCCTGTGGGGTCTTGGCTCTCCCTGGGTGGCCCCGATGTCCCTGAAGCACCAGGTGCCATCGGTGCCAGCTCTGTGGCTGGTGGGCCACCCTGGCTGGGGGGACGTGTCGCTGTCCCCAGCCTCAGCAGGACTTGACGAGGGGCCGGCGGCACGTCACGGGCAGGGGCAGCTTGTGCAGACCTGGGCAGAGGGAGAGTGTGAGAGCTGGAGGGGCACAGGGGACACCCCAGCACCCACCGCCGTGTCCCCACAGCCCCTTCCTCACCGAGGGCACGGATGAGCTCGGCCTGCACGGCCCAGGAGACCCTTTTCACGAGGCACAGCGTGGTGAGCCCCGCAAAGCCCATGTTGTAGAGGAAGACGATGTAAAAGTTCCCCAACCAGTTGAAGCGGCCAAAATCCCCCAGGAGGTCAAAACGGGTGATCCCTGCAACAGGGGTGTGGGACACCGGTCAGGGCACCCCAACTCTGGGGACACCCCTGTCCCGGGGACACCCCTGTCCCAGGGTCACCCCAATCCCTCCAGGGGCTCACCCAGTGTCCTGGAGAACACGGGCAGTGCCGAGCTGAGCACCAGCAGGGAGACACAGTTCCCGATGATCTGAGGAGAGGAAGGAGGGTTTGGGGGGGGGGGCAGTGCTGCCGCAGGGACCCCCCCAGGCTGGGGAAGGGGCTCTCCAAATGCTGGAGAACCACCGGGGTCCTTCCCAGCACTGGGATGCTTTGTCCCCTCACATGAGGACACCACTGGGGGTCCTGCACATCAAAGGGAGCCCAGGAGCCCCCCAACCCCAGCCCGGAGCTCCCACCTTGGTGAGGGGGGTGTCCTGTCGCTCCGGGAGCAGGCGGGTGAAGAGGGGGGAGCTGTAGAAGCCCACGACAGAGGAGACCATCAGGTAGCTGTGGGGGGTGTTAAGGAGGAAAACAGGGTGGGATGGCCCCGGGGACAGTGTTGGGGACAAAAGGGACCTCGCTGGGGACACAAGTGCCCGCTGGAAGGATACAAGATGAGGACGACCTGCAGGGCAGCTCCGAAGGAACCGAAGATGGAGAAGGAGACCTGGCCCAGGGACGCGTCCTGCGGGGAGAGGAGGGGGCAGGTTGGGGGGAACAGTCCCCAGACCAGCGAGGGACACGACCCCACACTGCCCCATCCCCCTGCCCGGGTACCTGGATGCCCCGTGGCATCGCGGCATCGTCCAGCAGCAGCTCCAGGACGTGGAAGCAGACGATGAGCACAGAAATGCCCTGGGAGGAGCAGGGAGGGAGTGAGGGCAGTGGAGGGGACAGGGGCGACCCCCAACTCCCCCTGGGTGCCAAGGGCCACTCACCGTCAGCGCCAGGAGGCCCAGCATGGCCAGGGGGTAGCCCAGGTTCCTCTGCCAGGGCGACGCTCGGTGCCGCAGCTCTGGGGGGGGGATGTGCCCAGGTGAGAGGGGAGAAGAGCCCCCACCCCGGGGCAGGAGACTGAGGAGGCCCCAAAGTGCCAGGACAGGGGGTAACAGCCCCCACCCAATTTCCCATCCCCCTTCCTCCATGGGGCACAGGCTGCCGGGGACCCAGTGCTCCCAGTGCCAAGCTGGAAGGAATCCAGGTATCCCAGTTTTCCCCCCCGGGCTCCTCACCCAGCTTCCGCCTCTTGCTCCGGATGGCAAAGAACTGCTCCCGCAGCAGCTCCATGTCCAGGTTCAGCCAGCAGGAAGCTTTGCCTGCCAGGGAGGACACACCGAGGGGCTCAGGGGGGCTGAATGCTCTCATGGTGGGGCACAGGGACCTCCCAATCCACCCTGTGCTCCCCCTTCCCGTGCTGGGCACCCACCGGAGCGGATCCTGCGGGATACGGCAGCTTCCTCGAACCTCGTGCAGCTCAACTGCTCGTCCAGGTCTTCCAGGAGCTGGGGATGGGTGAGGAGCCCGTGAGCAGCCAGTGAGGGGGCATGGATGGCTCCCCGTGCCCAGGGTGGGAGAGCAGGCAGCCCTGGGGACAGTCACACCCAGGCTGGGGCAGCGGGATCGGGGAGGGGACACCTCCTTACCCGGGGTTTCACCAGCAGCTGCCCCGTGACGGTGAACATGGTGGAGAGGCCGAAGGGGGTGCACACTGCGGTGGGAGGAGAGGCTGAACGGGGGGTGCCCCAGCATCCTACCCCTCCCAGCACCCCTAGAAGGGTCCTGGGTAGGGCTGGGGGCTCAGCCCTGCACAGCGACCTCCTCCAGACCCCATTTGGAGGGAGCACCCCCTTCTCCCAGCTGGGCACCCCAGGGGACCCACACCCAGTGCAGGATGGGCCACTGGGGCCAGGGCACCTTGGGGGGCATCCAACGACTTACACAGCAGAAGCAGCACACCAAAGAGGGAGATGCAGGAGTAGAGGTAGGGCAGGTAATATTCCCAGAGGTCTGTGGAGATGGCAGAATCAGGCCAGTGGCACCAGGCACCCCTTGTCCCATTCAGTGCCAGGGCCTGATCCTGCCCCGCCGGAGCTGGGAGAGCCCAGGGCACCCCAGCAGCACCCACCATAGAGTGACTGGCGACTGGCAGCGTCGTTGCCCACGATGGCAGAGGCCACCCAGACCATGCCCAGCACCAGCAGTGTCAGCAGCAGCAGCACCACCGAGGTCTCGTACACCCTGGCCATGATGCCCTGCAGGAGTGGGGTCAGTGTGGAGCCAAGGATGGGGGGCACAGGGGGCACATCCACAGGACCACCCACCTTCTTGGATCCTGCAAACCCCTCCGACTCGGTGAAGAAGTAGGCGAAGGGCATGAGGAACACGAGGGACAGGTTGGAGAAGAGGAAGATCAAGTTCCAGAGGCCTGGAGGAGGGGGAGCAGCGTGGGATGAGCCCCCAGGGGGGGGTGAAGCCTGACCCACAGCCCTCGAGGCACTCACAGGGTCACCCCGTGCACCCACCGTGGACAAGGGACCCGTTGAGCCACTGGATGTAGTAGTTGTGGGGGAAGGAGAGCAGCACCTCGTTGCTGATGATGGAGAAGGGCAGGAGGAGGACGGCGCCCAGTGCCACGGCCAGGGTGAAGGTGCAGAGCCCCAACCTGCCAGAGGGACCAGTGTCACCTCGGGGTCAGGGCCTCTAGGGGTGTCACAGCCCAGCTGTGCCACCCAGGGTCAGCAGCACCCACGGGACACGGTGTCCCGGCTGAGGAAGGGGCAGAGTTTCAGGGAAAGGACAGACGGGAACTTACGCAATCCTGTTGACAGCAGCATCCTCGTCATCGTGCACTGCGGGGACAAAATGCCAAACCAAGGGGCTGGAGGAGGCAGAGCTGCCTGGAGCTCCCTCCTCAACCTCCCTCTGCTCTGAACAGAACCCCCCCCTGGGGAACTGGGCTCTGCTGTCCCCTGGGGCAGCTGGTGGGTGCCCTGCAGGGACTGGTGTCACGGAAACCCGGCTGTGGCGGGACCGGAGAGGCTGAAACCGGGGGAGAAACAACCCTGGGGAGGCTGAATGTGGCTGCCAAGGGCTGCCCAGCTCTGGTAGCTCCTACCTGCTGTGAAGTCCGTGTGCTTCTTGAAGTGGGTTATGATGAAGTGGCAGAGGATGTAGAGGCTGGCAAAGAGCAGGGCACAGATCTGCAGGCAGAGGAGCATGGGAAGTGCAGGCAGGCCCGGAGGGCAGCGCTCCTACCCCAGCTCCTACCCCGGGCGATGCCCCAGGGCCCATCTACTCCACCCTATTTGTTTTTCCACTCCTGGCCCTGGTTACACCCCACCTGTGTGCTCAGCCCCATCCGTGCCATAGGTGCCCGCAGACTGCCAGAGCACCCAGGCCGGGGGGCTGAGGACCCACGGAGCAGCTCTGGGTCAGCCTGTGCTGGCAGAGCTGGAGATGAGACCCCGTGGGACACCCCTGAATCTCCCGATCCCACAGCCCTCGCTCTGCTGGCACCGGCACCCGGCAGAGCCACGGGAACAGCCTTGACTGAGGGGGCAAGGCCGGCTGTGGAGTCCCTCCCGGCTGTGGAGTCCCTCCCGCCCCCGCCGGAACGCCGAGGTCACGCCGGAGCAGATGATGTGCAGGGAACACGGCGACCTTTCATCCCGCCGGGGACGCGGCAGGGCGGGGAAAGGTCACCCGAACCCTCCACCTTGGCACAGGAGGAGCCGAGGCACCTCCCTCCTGCCCGGCCTGGGGGGATTTGGTTGGCTGAGGGTCCCCAGGATCTGCCCCCAGAGCTGGCCCAGCCCTGGACCCCCCGAAGGGCAGCGCCCAGCGGGTCCTTCTGCTCCTGCTTCCACCCAGAGAAGGGGCTCAGATCGCAGGCCCCCTCCTGACGTGGGCTGTACCCCAAAGCACAATGCTCTGCCTGGCTGAGGGACCCCCAGCACCTCCTGCACGTGGGGAAGTCGGGCAGAGTGGGCTCCACACTGGTCATGCCGAGCAAGGGGCTCCTGGGTGAGATGTGGCTCCCCAGGATGGAGGTCTGTGAGACCCAGGGCAGAGATGTTGGGCTTTGGCCACCAGGTCCTCCCTCTAGGCACTGAATTTGGCTTTGGCAAGATGGCCCTGGCACTACTGGTCACAGCCCCCCTGGTCACCCTGCACGCAGCATCCTGAAGATCCTTGGGAGATGCCAGGATCAGGACACCCAGGTCATCATCATCCCTGAGCCTGTGGCAGCAGGAACAGAGAAGCAGACCCATCTGCCTCCCTCACCAGGGCCCAAGGGTTGGGGGGGCTCTGCAGGGCCCCTTCTTACTGACATCGAGCTGTTGGGGACAGGGACAGAGCCACAAGCCTGGCACAGGGCTGGCCTGGCACAGCCCAGTACCCAGGACCCCTGGCCCCCCCAGCACAGCAGGACCCCAGCCGGGACTGCCGGGGCTGGCAGAGGGTTCGAGGCGGGGGCTCAGCAGGGCTCAGCCCCGGGACCCCGCTATCTGCGGGGCACACGCGGCCGCCGCGGCCCTGGCACCGATAAGGACCGGGCGTGGGGCACCGCCACAGCCGGGCCCCGCAGCTGCCGCCGGCGTTCCCAGCCCTCCCTCGGGGGGCTGCGAGCTCCCAGCCCCCTCCTCCCCACACCGGGCTCCTTCCCCCACCCGCCGCCCCTCACCGCGACCCCCGGGTGGGCACTCACGATGCACTCGCGGACCCTCTCGTGGAAGAGCTGCTGCCGCAGGGCCAGCGCGTCCTGCTCCAGAGGGGCCATACTGCGGCCAGCATGGCCGGGCCGGGCCAGAGGGGCCGGAACAGACGCTCCGGTGCCGCCGTTCCGGGACAGAGGCTCCGGTGCCGCCGGGAAGCGCCGCTCGGAGCCCGGGGGTGTCCGGCCACGCCCCCCCTCGGCCCCGCCCCCCCGGGCCGGGCCCCGCTACAATGTATCCGCTCGGCCGGGATGAACGGGCCCGGGCGGCCCCGCCCCCCGCCTCCCATTGGCTCCGGGCCCTGAATGAAGCGCCGCTCATTGGCGGGCGGGCGGTGCGCCACGCGCTGATAGGCTGAGCGCCCGCTGGCCGCTCCCACGGGGCAGCGGCCCCCAGAGAAACCCCCCCCGGGATTAAGAGCAGGGATGGAGTTAATCCCGGGACACGGATAATCCCGGGTGGGTTAATCCCGCAGGGGCCCAGGGGGAGAAGGGTAGGGCTCCCCAGCGCTGGGGGCACCGGGCAGGGGCGGGGCAGGGCACCCCCTTCTCAAGGAGGAGCTTGGCAGCACCCAGGGTGACCCCCAAACTGTAGCACCCAGTGATGGGGGGGCTTCACCCCCCAGGGAGGAGAGCAGGCGAAGGGGTGGCCAGTGCCAGCTCGGGCAAGGGCAGAGCCATGCCAGCCGCTTCACTGGGCACAGACAATAGGGACAGTCTGTTCCCATGGGACGGGGCCAGCCGGCCCAGGCGAGAGCAGGCGCTGACACAGAGGGTTTGTATCCGACACACTGGAGCTTCTCTTAAAGCCTTTTATTCACAGACACATGGAAAATCTGCATGATCACATCAGAAAGGACAGCACACCCCAAAACGCACCCAGTGCACAAGGAAGCTCAAGTGTTTGAAGCGGACATTTTGTGAACATGCGACAGCGACAGAAGGAACCCAGCGTTCAGTATTCCTCCCCTTCCTCCTCTCCCTCCCCTTCCACAGAATCCACCCCCACCTCCTCGTAATCCTTCTCCAGGGCAGCCATATCCTCTCGAGCCTCTGAGAACTCCCCCTCCTCCATGCCCTCCCCCACGTACCAGTGCACGAA
>NW_020925680.1:0-4373 GCF_003984885.1 Neopelma chrysocephalum
TGCCACCGCAGCCTTGGGAGATAGGGTTGCACCTGCTACGGTGCCACCAGCACATTGCCAGCCCTCGAACCATCTCGTCATCCGATTCTTTGATGTCCCGGGGCCTGGCCCTGTGAATGAGCAGAGACCTTGTGCCCCTGCCTGGGTGGCAGCTGGGAAGGACTCTGCAGACCTAACCCCAGGTGAACTCCATGGTCCTTCCAAACTCCACCATCCCGTGACAGCCTATCCTGGCAGCCCAGAAAGCTGAACATATCCTGGGCTGCATCTCCGGCAGCAGGACAAGGGAGGGGATTCTGCCCCTCTGCTCCACTATGTTGAGACCCCACCTGGAGCACTGTGTCAAGCCCTGGACCCCAACATAAGAACAATGTGGACATGCTGGAGTGAGTCCAGAGAAGGTCACAGAGGTCCACTAAGGAACAGAGTGCCTCGGCTATGGAGGCAGACTGGAAGAGTTGGGGTTCTTCAGCCTGGAGAAGAGATGGCTCCAGGGAGACCTTAGAGCACCTTCCAGTGCCTAAAGGGACTACAGGAGAGCTGGAGAGGGACTTGGGACAAGGGCATGGACTGACAGAAGAGGGTGGAATGACTTCAAACTGACAGAGGACAAGGTTAGAATAGAGATTAGGAAGAGATCCTTCCCTGTGAGGGTGGTGAGGCCCTGGCACAGGTTGCCCAGAGAAGCTGTGGCTGCCCCATCCCTGGAAGTGTCCAAGGCCAGGTTGGATGGAGCTTTGAGCAACCTGGGATAGTGGAAGGTGTCTCTGCCCATGACAGGGGGACTGGAACAAGATGAACTTTAAGATCCCGTCCCACCCAAACCATTCCGTGATTTTGTGATAAGGACCCAGACTGGCATGGACTCATTTTGACCCCAGAGCTGCAATTCCCACGTGCCTTTCAGAGCCTATTTCTACCAACATTTGCTTCACTGCTCTGATATTCCTGTGGGCCCACAATTCCCATTTGTTCCTATTATAGTGGATGTCTGGGCTGAGTTTCGTCATTCCTTTCAACAGGAATCTTCTTCCAGATCCTTCCTTCACATTAGATTAAAAAAAAAAAAAGGCAGCAGAGCCTTTACAGACAAGTCGGCCTGTGAGGACCCATCCAACGATAACCACTTTACTATAATACCATGACCGAGTGGGAACTCACCCTGTGCACCAGACCAAGGACATTTTTAAGCCAGAACTTGGACCATGTGTTGTCCAACAGCCATAGCCAAGGACAATGGTTCCAGGTGCCGTGCTCCCAGGCCATGTCGTGGCACCGTAGCAGGTGCAACCCTATCTCCCAAGGCTGCGGTGGCAAGGCCAGCAGCCGCGGGGACGTGCCCAGGGTGGGTATAAGAGGCGCCGGGTGCCAGGCAGGGTCCATCCTGCCGAGTGACAATGGCTCTGCTGTGGCTGCTGAGCTGCCTGGCGCTGTCGGGCTTTGCCCGTGCCGCCCTCCCTGAGGGTGCGTGGGGCGGTGGGGGTTGTCAGGGTGGGCCCGGGGCTCGGTGGGGTGGCAGCGGTGGGGAGGGGACGCGGGGCCCGAGCAGCCGGAGCCCCCGTGCCACGGCCGCCTGTGCCCCGCAGACTGCGGCGTGCCCGCCATCGCCCCCGTGGTCCGTGGCTACAACCGCATCGTGAACGGGGAGCCGGCAGTGCCGGGGTCGTGGCCATGGCAGGTGTCCCTGCAGGTGAGAGCCGGGCCCGGGGTGGGGGCCGTGCGGGGGGCCGGGCACAGAGCGCCCGTCGGCGGGGCCGGCGGGGCCGGGTGCTGACGGCAGCTCTCGCCGGCAGCGCTACGGGAGCTTCCACTTCTGCGGCGGGTCCCTGATCAGCGAGAACTGGGTGGTCACCGCTGCCCACTGCGGCGTCAGGTAGGCACCGGCTCTGCTGCTGGCGGCGCGGGGCTGGGCACGGACACGGGGGCTGTGGGAGCTGCTCCCTGCCCGTGCCAGTGCCCCGTGCTCAGCCCCTGCCCGTGCCCAGGAAAACCGACACCGTGGTGGTGGGTGCCTATGACCAGAAGGACCCCAGCCCCGCTCAGCAGAGGCTGACCATCGAGAAGGTACCGCTGGGGTGGGGGCTGTGTGCCTGCTGGGCCACCACAGGGACCCGGGGGGCTGTGTCCGGGTCCCCCTTGTCCTGGGGGTTGGGTCCCCAAGGAGTCCCTGGTTGCCCTTTCCCTGAGGGTCAGGCTTCCCTGGGGTGTCCGTGGTGCCCCAAATCCCTGGGCTGTGATCCCCTGGGGTGCCCCTGCTCCCCCTCATCCTTCAGTTCGGGTTGCCAGAGTGTCCCCAGGAACCCCAAGGGATGGGGGTGAGGCCCCCAGGGTCCCCTTCATCCCTGCAGGTGATGTGACACAGGGTGTCCCTGCTCCCCTGTGTCCCAGGGCTGGGCTCTGCAGCTCAGGCACTCTGCCAGCACGGCACCCACAGGACCATTCCCCGGCGTCCCCATCGGTCCCTGAGGAGTGCCCAGTGCCTGGCACCGTGGTGGGCAGGGTGGGTGCTGGGAGCTGTGCTGTTTGCTCCAGGTCTTCAAGAACCCCAAGTTCAACATGCTGACCATCCGCGACGACATCACCCTGATCAAACTGGCCACTCCAGCGCAGTTCTCGGACCGCGTGTCCCCCGTCTGCCTGCCCAAGGCCACCGACGAGTTCCCGGGGGGCACGACCTGCGTCACCACCGGCTGGGGGCTCACTGACTCCAGTGGTACGGCACCTTCTCGTCCTCCTCGCTGCCTTCATGCCCATCCCTATCCCCATCCTCCTCCCCGGCCCCTTCCTCATTCCCATTCCCAATCCCCGACCCTGACCAATCCTGTCACCACCTCCGCCCCTGTGTCCTTGTCCCCGTTCCCGCTGCGGTGCCGGTGCTGAGGCCCCGTTCCCGCAGACTCGGAGACACCGTCGGTGCTGCAGCAGGTGGCTCTGCCTCTGCTCACCAACGCCCAGTGCAAGGAGTTCTGGGGCTTCCGCATCCGCGACGTGATGGTCTGTGCCGGCGCCGACGGAGCCTCCTCCTGCATGGTAGGTGCCCGCGGCCTCCCCACTGCCCCCGGCCCCCCGGGCCCCCTCCCCGGTGCTCACCCGGTGCCCCGTGCAGGGCGACTCCGGGGGCCCGCTGGTGTGCCAGAAGGACGGCGCCTGGACCCTGGTGGGCATCGTGTCCTGGGGCAGCAGCACCTGCGACACGCAGACACCCGGCGTCTACGCCCGTGTCACCATGCTCCGCGACTGGATCGACTCCATCCTGGAGGCCAACAATTGAGCCCCTCAATGAACACCAATAAATGCTGCCACCCCTCAGCACCGTGTCCTTGTCCCTGCCGGGGACGGGTGGGAGGGGGCGGGGGACAGACTTGTGGCTGGGAGACTCGTGGCTGGGGATGGGGGCATGTGGTGTGAGGGGGGACATGGGGCCACCTGGTCAGGAGGGCTGGGAGGCACGGGGACACCTGGGTGAGAACGGGGACAGGAATGGGGGCATAGGGACAGCTGGCTGGGAAAGGGGACAGATGGACAGTGGGGCATGGGAACACGGGGTCCTGAATGGGGACACCTGGCTGGGCATGGAGTCAGAGGGACGGGGCTGCTTGTGGTCACACGGTTGAGCATTGGGACACCTGGCTGGGACAGCCCAGGCTCAGGCCATGTGGCCTCCATAGGGTGAGGGCCCCTGGCCAGCTGCAGGGACAGCTGAGCAGGTTTGGGAACACGGGGCTGTGGGACAGCTGGGAGGGCAAGGGCCATGGTGGGGGCGGTGACACGGCTCAGGTGTGGGACCCTGCCTGGGGCGGGGATGTGACCACGGGCACTGGTGGGATGGGTGCCCCTGGCAGGAACACACTCAGTGTCCGTCCCTGTGGCTGGAGCCACCTTAAGGTGTCTGTGGGGGAGGGACCGATGGCCAGGGGGGAGGGCAGGGCAGGGTCCTGGTCGCTCAGTTGCCGTGTTCCTGTTCTTGTCCGGTCCTGCCATGGCCCTGGGGCGGGTGCTGGCGCTGGGGACAGCCCTGGGGCGCCGCAGCTGCTGCTCCAAGGTGGGGTTGGGGGTCCCCCAGGGCATTCCCGTCCTGCCGCTGGGCCCCGTGCCCTTGGCTGCTGGGTGTGCCGGGGCCGCAGGCAGAGCTTCCCCAGCCAGTCCCTGATGGAGCCCTGGTCGTTCCCCCGCAGCCCTCGCTGCCCCCTGACTTTGTGGAGGCCCTGAGCGCCGTGGTCGGGGCCCCCAACGTCTCCACGGCCACGGCGGTGCGGGAGCAGCACGGTCACGATGAGTCCATGCACCCGTGAGTGCCCTCCGGGGCTGGGAGCCCTGGGGAAGGATCCCAGGGAGGGGAAGAGCCCTCAGGAGGGGGAAGTCAGTTTGTCAGC
>NW_020925681.1:0-2265 GCF_003984885.1 Neopelma chrysocephalum
CCAGTTCCCCCCAGCATGGTCCCAGTTGCTCCCACAGTGGTCCCAGTCACCCCCACTATGGTTACAGACACTCCCAGTAGATCCAACTTACAGTCCTCAGCACACTCGTAGTCATTCCCAGTCACTCTCAGTTACCCCAGTGAGGTTCCAGGTTCCACCATTATGATCCCAGTCACTCCCAGTATATTCCAGTTGCCTCCAGCATGCTCCCAGTAGCCCTCAATGTGTTCCCAGTTGCTTTCAGTATGATCCCTGTTGCCTCAGTTCTGGTCCTGCTGGGTCCTGCTCCTGGTCCCAGCGTATCCCGGTATCCCAGTCCACCCCAGTCCATCCCATCCCGTCCCAACCCATCCCGGTCCCTTCCCGGCAGCCGCCGCTGTTTCCCGGATCCTGCCCCGCCCCGTCCCAGAGCTGCCGCCGGACGCCGCCCCCCCCATCCCGGTGTCACCCTCTTTGCTCTCCCCACAGACCTCCTGACCCAGCTCCTGCTCCTCCCAGGGAGGGCTTTTGGGAGCTCCCCATTTCCTGGACCCTGGGACCCCCCTGAATCCCCATTCCTGGGCACTGAGACGTCCCTACATCTCTTTCCCCAGCTCCAGGACCCCCCTGCACCCCCTTATCCGGCTCTTAGACCTCCTGCAACCCCTTTCCCGGCCATCCCACCTCTCCCAGCCCCCATCCCCCCCCCGTTCCTTGACCCTGGCACCCCTCTGAACCCCCATTCCTGGACACTGGGATACCCCTGCACCCACTTCCCTGGGAAACCCACGACTGGAAAAGGGGTTCTCCAGCCCCTCTGGAATTTATGATCACCCCGAGGAAAGGGAGACGAGAAAGACAGAGAAGGAGATTCGGGATCAGGGGCCGGAGTCCCAGCGCCCAGTCCTGCTCCGCCGGGAGTGGGGACCGGCACACGCAGCCAAAACTGGAGCTTTTCCCCCTCGGTGTCTCCCAAGGAACGGCCCAGGAGCTGCTCTGGGAGGAGTTCGGGCGGGACACGCCGGAGCTGTCCCTGGGAAGCTCTGGAACGCAGCATCCAGGAGGGATGAGGAGGGTCTGCGGGGGGCAGTGGGGGCTGCCCGGGGAGGGCACTGGCACAGGGAGATCGCCTCCCGCCCCCGCGGGATCCGCAGATCCCGGCGCTTCCCCCGCTTTGGCCCCAAACCAGCGGGTTTAAGGAGGCCAAGTTTAAGCGCAGGGCCCGGGAGTTCAGCTCAGCCCGGCCCGCGGGTCCCGCAATACGTGGCCGAGGAGGGTCGCAGGGGGGCCGAGGGGGATTCGGGGGTGCCCGGAGGGGTCCCAAAGGGGATCAGGGAGAATTCCCAGGAATTCCCCCGTCCCCGCCCCCCCCGCGATCCCTCGGTCACTTCCGTCTCCCAAACTGCGCGCCCAGGATCTGCTTGACGACCGGAGACGTCACGAGCAGATCGTGCTGCCATTGGCGGTCAGGAAATAGCGGCGCCAATCGCGGGGCCGGAGGCGGCTCTGTGGGCGGGGCCCGGGCTGTGGGCGGGGCCAGCGGAGCAGCGCCATGGCGCTGGGGCTGGGGCTGGGGACGCTCCTGGGGGTCCTGGGGCTCCTGAGGACCCCGGCGGGGGCGGCGGAGGGTAAGTGGGGCCCTCGGAACCGGGAGCTTCTGGACCGCCACTTCCGGGCACGGGAGCCCTTCTGAACCCCCATTCCTGGCACCGGGACGCCCCTGAACCCCCATTCCTGGGCACCGGATCCCCCTTGAATCCCCTTATCCAGCATCGGGACCACTTGAAACCCCCGTTCCTGTGCACAGGGACCCCCCCCGCACCCCTTTTCCCGGCCATCCCACCTCTGCCAGATAGCCCTTTTCCTTGACCTTGAGAACCCCTGGATCCCCATTCCCTCCTTTCCCAGCCCCCAGCCCTTCTTTTCCACAGCACCACGGACCTCCAGGACCCCCATTCCTGGCCATGCTGGGTCTCCCCACCCCGTGACCCCCCTTTCCTCGAAACTGGGAGCAGCAGGACCCCCCTTTCCTTGGCAAGGGGACACCTTGGACCACCCATCCCACTTCTTCGAGCCCCTGCTGCCCCTTACCCCTTGAAATCCCCCAGCACCAGCACCCCCCTGGACCCCCCTATCCTGCACCAATATCGCCCTGCACCCCTTTTCCCAGCCATCCCACCTCTCCCAGACATCCCTTTTCCTTGACCCTAAGACCCCCTGAGCCCCATTCCTGCCTTCTCCAGCCCCCCATTTCTTCTAAACCAAAGACCCCCGGGACCCCCATTC
>NW_020925681.1:2365-4742 GCF_003984885.1 Neopelma chrysocephalum
CCCCCCTATCCTGCACCAATATCGCCCTGCACCCCTTTTCCCAGCCATCCCACCTCTCCCAGACATCCCTTTTCCTTGACCCTAAGACCCCCTGAGCCCCATTCCTGCCTTCCCCAGCCCCCCATTTCTTCTAAACCAAAGACCCCCGGGACCCCCATTCCCGGCCATCCTGGGTCTCCCCATCCCATGACGCCCCTTTCCTCGATACTGGGACCCCCTGGATCCCCATTCCTGCCTTTCCCAGCTCTCAGACCCCACTTTCCTCAACATTGGGGACCACTGTGCCCCCCTTTCCTGGGCACAGGATCCCCTTGAACCTCCATCCTGCCTCTCCCAGTGCCCTCACCGCCTTTCCTTGACCCTGGGACCCCCCAGACCTCCATTCCTGGGCATGAGGACCCTCCTGCACCCCCTTATTCAGCACTCAGATTCCCCTGAATGCCCTTATCTGGGACTGGGACCCTCTCCATGCTCCTGTTGGGCACTGGGACCCCCCTACACCCCCTTTCCCGGGTGCAGGGACCCTCCTACACCTCCTTATGTGGTAGCAAGACCCCCCTGAACCTCTGTTTCTGTGCACTAGGACCCCCCTACTCCCCCTTATCCTGCACTAGTACCCCCCTGCATCCCCTTCCTGGCCATCCAAACTCCTTTTTCTTGACCCTGGGACCCCCTGGAGCCCCATTCCTGCCTTTTCCAGCCCCAAGCCCCTCTTTTTCCGGAACACAGGGGACCCCTGTGACCCCCTATCCCACCTCGCCCTGTCCCTGTATCCCTCTTTCCTTGACCCTGGGACCCCCAAGTCTCCTTTCTGGCTCTCCCAGTCCCCTATATCCTTTACCCGTGAGCCCCCCTGGCTCCCCAGTCTCTCACCGTGGGACCCCCAGACTCCCCAAATGTCCATGTCCCCCCAGTTCTCCACTCCCTGCGTTATGTGCGAGTGGCAGTGTCGGAATCCGGCCTGGAGCTCCCCTGATATGTGGCCGTGGCGTTTGTGGACGGGATCCCCTTCGCACGCTACGACAGTGAGCGGGGCCGGCTGGAGCCGCAGACTCTGTGGATGGCGGCCGGAGCCGAGCCGGGATATTGGGATACAGAGACCCAGATTAATGAGAGGTATCGGCATGAGGATCCAGCCCACCTGGAGATGCTGCAGATCCGGTACAACCAGAGTGGGGGTGAGTGGGGGGAGCCGGGGAAGGGGTGATCTGTGGGACAGGGATGTGGATCTGTGGGACTGGAGAGGATCTGTAGGATTCCAAGGGACTGGGATGGGATCTGTGGATCTTCATCAGACTATGGGACTCCATAGGGGTGCAATGGGGCCCTGTGGGACTGGGACACAATTCCATGGGTCGCTGTGGGTCTGATTCCACCCCCCAGGTCTCCACACACTGCAGAAGGATTTCAACTGTGAGCTCCTGTCTGACGGGAGCATCCATGGATCCCATCGGGAAGGCTACGATGGGCAGGATCTCATCTCCTTCGAACTGGGATCCAAGAGCTTTGTGGTGGCCAATGGCGCCGCCCAGATCACCAAAAGGAAATGGGAATCTGACGGGATCATGGTGGAGGAGTTGACGAATTTCTTGGAGCACACCTGCCTGGAAGTGCTCCAGAAACATGTCCAATATGGGCGGGAGGCGCTGGAGGGAAAAGGTGGGAGCAGAATTCCCATGGGAATGTGGGATTTGGGAATGTAAGATTTGGGAATGCAGGAATTCCCATGGGAATTCTGTTTATGCATCTCACCCTCATCCTATTCCCATGGCAATTCTATGGATGGATCTCACTGCTGTCCCATTCCCTTGGGAATTACATGAATAGATCCCACCATTATCCAATTCCAGAGCCCCCCGATGTCCATGTGTCCGGGAAAGAGGAACACGGGATCCTGACGTTGTCCTGCCATGCGTATGGATTCTACCCTGGGATGATCGGGATCAACTGGCTGAAGGGGGATGAAATCCGGGATCAGGAGACGGAGTGGGGCGGGATCGTTCCCAACAGCGATGGCACCTTCAACAGCTGGCCCAGGATCAAGGCGCTGCCAGGGGAGCGGGAGCAGTACCAGTGCTGGGTGGAGCACGCCGGAATGCCAGAGCCTGGGATCTTTGCCTGGGGTGAGGCTGGGAATGGGGAATGTGGGAATTGGGAAATGAGGAATTTGGGGATGTGGAGCAGCAGGATGGGGGTTCCGGTTTCCCCTCCCCCTCCTCACCATCCCGCACTTCCCAGAGCCAGAATCCGGATGGAATTTCATTCTGGTGCTGGTTGCTGTGTCCGTCATTGCTGCCATCATCATCATCGGCCTCATGAGATTTGGCATCTGGAAGCTCCGATCCAGGGATGCTGTGCCACGGGTCCTGATCCCACT
>NW_020925681.1:4752-5113 GCF_003984885.1 Neopelma chrysocephalum
CAGCAGGAATCACCACCTGAGTGATCCATGGAGCCAGAGCAAGGGAAATCCGAGAGCTACTGGCTGAGCTCATCCCACTGCTCCCACCCACCCCAGCCCTGCCATGTCTCTTCTGAATGGATCATCTTCCCATTTTCCTATGTTTGAAAGCCAGGAATCACAGCTATTTCAATGCTTTCATTTTGGTGTGAAAATATCCTTCCCCCATGTCCAGCAGAGCAAATTCCAGCGGCTCCAGGACGGACTCACCACTGGCCAAGGCCGAGCCCATCAGAGATGGCAGTGTCGCCTCGGGGAGAACGTACGGAAGGAGAAAAAAGTCCTTGTGCAGATGGAATTGGGTGCAGAGAAGAGCAGAGTG
>NW_020925682.1:0-2897 GCF_003984885.1 Neopelma chrysocephalum
GTCTCTTCCTCCTCTGTGTCTTTTCATGTTGCTGTAAGTGGAAAAAAACCTGCACATCTCCTTTTCATCATTTGGATTGGAACTACATACCACAGGTAATGTGTTTGGGCAGCACTTACCCAGCCAAAGAAAACAAATCAATATTAGTCATGCTGAGGAGTGTCAGAAGTATCCCAGATGTGTCCATTCAGCTTTGCTCCATCACACACTCTTTCCTTAAACAACTGGTCAAACTGTCACAAATGTCGTGTTGGCTCCAGTGAGATTCTAATGGGTGTGATCAGAGATTGATGGCTTTGGCAAGTTAGAATGAGAAGATGATGTGGAGTTGCTGTCTCTTGTTTTGAATGTCCTCAGAAATAAAACCCCAGACAAAGAAGGAAATGAAATAGAAATAAAAATTTTTTAAAAAGTAAAAATAATTAAAAAATTATAAGCCAGTTGTGTGTGTGCACTCCCCCCCTCCAAGTCAGCTGGACATCCCAGTACGGCCCGATCCCTTCCCAGTCCCTCCCAGTCTCCCCTCCCCCTCACCTGACGTCACTCGCGCCCATCCCCGCCCCCTCTCTGACGTCACTTCCGTCCCGGTCCCACCGGCGGCACCGGCACCTCTCGCGTGGGGGGGGAACCGGCGGCGGCGGCCTCGCGCCGGAAAATGACGTCACAAGTCCGCGCCGCTTTCCCCCATTGGGCGCCGCTTCCCGCCAAACCCTGCCCCTCCCTCCCCGCTAAGCCCCGCCCACTCCCCTACTAAACCGTTGGCTTCAACGGGTAGACCTGATGTCTGCTTTGTCTCCATTTACTTAAACGGGTAGACCTGATGTCTCATTTTCCCCCATTGACTTTAATGGGTAGACCCGATGTCCCTTTTGTCCCATTGACTTTAATGGGTAGACCTGATGCCTCATTTTCCCCATTGACTTTAGCGGGTAGACCTGATGTCTCATTTGTCCCATTGACTTTAACAGGTAGACCTGATGTCTCATTTGTCCCATTGACTTCAATAGGTAGACCTGATGTCATTTTTTACCCCATTGAGTTTAATGGGTAGACTTGATGTCTCCTTTGTCTCCATTTACTTTAACGGGTAGACCTGATGTCCCTTTTGTCCCATTGACTTTAACGGGTAGTGCTCTCCCAGTGCCGCCCAGCGACTTCCCAGCGCCTCCCAGCACGGCCCGGTGCTCTCCCAGTCACCCCCCCCGGGGCTTCCCAGTCCCTCCCAGTCCCCTCCCAATCCCTCCCAGTCCCTCCCAGTTGCCTCACAAACCTCAAACCGACGCCCGGTTGCGCCACCGCAGGTGGGGGGAGGGGCGGGGGGGGAAGATGCGTCACCTGCCAAATAATGAGCCACGCCGGCCCAGCCCTGGGGAGAGGCCTTGCCAAATAGTGAGCCACCGGCCCCGCCTCATAGTTCACCTGTGGGTGACCCCCCCGCCAAATAGTGAGCCACCGGACCCCCAAAATCCCTCTTGCCAAATCGTGAGCCATTAGGTCACCCTATAGGGACCCCCCTGCCAAATAGTGAGTAACTTCCCCAAAATCCCCCCTGCCAAATAGTGAGCCATCATTCACCCCAAAATCCCCCTGCCAAATAGTGAACCATCATTCACCCTATAGTGACCACCTGCCAAATAATGAGCCACTGATTCACCTCATAAGGACCCCCCTGCCAAATAGTGAGCCATTGATTCACCCTATAGGGGCCCCTGCCAAATAGTGAGCCATAAATTCACCTCATAGGGACCCCCCTGCCAAATAGTGAGCCATCATTCACCCTATAGGGACCCCCTGCCAAATAGTGAGCCATTCATCCACCCCCCCCAAAATCACCCCTGCCAAATAGTGAGCCACTGATTCACCCTATAGAGACCCCCCTGCCAAATAAGGAGCCACACTGACCCCCCTGCCAAAATCCCCCTGCCAAATAGTGAGCCACCATTCACCCTATAGGGACCCCCCTGCCAAATACTGAGCCATTGACCCTCCCCGTAGTCACCCAGTGCTTTACTGGTTTATACTGGGAGGGCATTCGGGACTCGCCGGGGGTGCCCGTTTATACTGGTTTGTGCTGGTTTATACTGGGAAGGGGGCTCGGGACCCGCTGGGGGTTGCTGGAATACTGGTTTATACTGGGAAGGGGGCTCGGGACCCACTGGGCTTACTGGTTTGTACTGGTTTATACTGGAAAGGGGGGCTCAGGACCCGCCGGGCTTACTGGTTTGCACTGGTTTATACTGGGAGAGGGTTCGGGTGCCCCCCCCGCCAAACAGTGATCCAGGGCGTGGCCCAGGTGTGGTGCAAGAGGGGGCGTGGTCGCGGCGAGGCCACACCCCTTCCTCTCCCAAAGCCACGCCCCTTTCTCCCCTTTCTGCCGGCGCCCCGAGGGGGAACTGGGAGCTACTGGGAGTTACTGGGAGCCGCCGGGGAGGTAACTGGGGGGCGCTGGGAGGGGAGGGAGGGGCTACTGGGAGCTCTGGGAGGGGGGAACTGGGCGAACTGGGAGTGCTGGGAGGGGCCGGCGGGGTGACTGGGAATGACTGGGAGGGATGGGGGGGCTTACTGGGAGTGACTGGGAGTGACTGGGAGCGCTGGGAGGGGGTTACTAGGAGCACTGGGAGGGGGTTACTGGGCATACTGGGAGCACTGGGAGGGGTTACTGGGAGCACTGGGAGGGGTTACTGGTCCAAACTGGGAGCACTGGGAGTGGTTACTGGTTCAAACTGGGAATGAATGGGGGGCAACTGGTCCATACTGGGAGCACTGGGAGGGGTTACTGGTTCAAACTGGGAGCACTGGGAGGGGGTTACAGGTTCAAACTGGGAGCACTGGGAGGAGTTACTGGTTCAAACTGGGAGCCTGGGAGGGGTTACTGGTTCAAACTGGGAGCCTGGGAG
>NW_020925682.1:2907-3121 GCF_003984885.1 Neopelma chrysocephalum
CTGGGAGCCTGGGAGGGGTTACTGGTTCAAACTGGGAGCCTGGGAGGCATTACTGGTCCATATTGGGAGCACTGGGAAGGTTTACTGGGTTGTACTGGGAAGGACTGGTCCATACTGGGAGCACGGGGAGGGGTTACTGGTCTGTACTGGGAGCACTGGGAGGGGTTACTGGTCCATACTGGGAGCACTGGGAGGGGTTACTGGTTCAAACTGG
>NW_020925682.1:3131-4049 GCF_003984885.1 Neopelma chrysocephalum
GTCCATACTGGGAGCACTGGGAGGGGTTACTGGTTCAAACTGGGAGCACTGGGAGGGGTTATTGGGCTGTACTGGGAGCACTGAGAGGGGTTACTGGTCCAAACTGGGAGGCTGGGAGGGGTTACTGGTTCATACTGGGAGCACTGGGAGGGGTTACTGGTTCAAACTGGGAGCACTGGGAGGGGTTACTGGTTCAAACTGGGAGAACTAGGAGGGGTTACTGGTGCAAACTGGGAGCCTCGGAGGGGTTACTGGGCTGTACTGGGTGCACTAGGAGGGGTTACTGGGCTGTACTGGTCCATACTGGGAGGCTGGGAGGGGTTACTCGTTCAAACTGGGAATGAATGGGGGGCGACTGGTCCAAACTGGGAGCCTGGGAGGGGTTACTGGGCTGTCCTGGGAGGGACTGGAGTCTGGTCTGGAGGGTGTCACTGGTCCAAATTGATCCATACTGGTCCATACTGGTCCATACTGGTCCGTAACCCCCCTCTCTCTTCCCACAGCCTCCACACCAGTCCATACAGGTCCGTACTGGTCCATACTGGTGTCTAACACCCCATCCCTCCCCACAGGCCCTTTACCGCTCCATACTGGTCCATACTTGTCCGTACTGGTCCGTACTGGTCTCTAACCCCCCTCTCTCTCCCCACAGCCCCCACACCGGTCCATACTTGTCCATACTGGTCTCTAATCCCCCTGTCCCTCCCCACAGCCCCTACACCAGTCCATACTGGTTCATAATGGTCTATACTGGTCCATACTGGTCTCTAACGCCCCCTCTCTCTCCACAGCCCCCATACTGGTCCATACTGGTGATACTGGTCTGTACTGGTCCATACTGGTCCATACTGGTTTCTAACCACTCCTCCCTCCCCACAGCCCCCACACCAGTCCATACTGGTCCATACTGGTCCATAC
>NW_020925683.1:0-2591 GCF_003984885.1 Neopelma chrysocephalum
GGGGGGAGAAGTCGGACAGGGCCGCTCCGGCAGAGCCGCGCCGGGGCCACCGCTTCCGGGTGTGACGTCACCGCGCCGCTTCCGGTTTAGGCCGGCGGGGAGGGGCCCGGCGGGCTTGTTGTCATGGAAACGGTGAAGGGGCGGGGTTTGCAGTCAGTGGCAACGATGAGGAGGCGTGGCCTGTGGCCAAATAAATGAATGGGGCTTCTCGTAAAAGGGGGCGTGGCCTGCCAGCAGGAGAATAGCAAGGGAGGCGTGGCCTGTCGCTATGGCAACGGAAGGAGGTGTCGCCTGTTTTCAGGGCAAAGGGGGCGTTGTCTGTCGTCATGGCAACGGGGCTTGTTGACAAGAGGGTGTGGCCTGTAGCCAGGGCAACAGAAACCGAGGAAACAGGGAGGACCTTCCAGTCGAAGGGGCGTGGCCTGTCACCAAGGGAGTGTCTGGTTTCCAAGGCAATGGAAAGAGGGCGTGGCCAGTTGCCAAGGTGATTGGAGGGGGTGTGGTCTCTTTTTCAAGGCACCTGTAGGGGCGTGGTCTGTCACTATGACAACATGGGCATGGCCTGTCACCAGGGCAACAGGGAGGGGCTTCCCCTAAAAGGGGACATGGGGGCTGATGGGACGGTGACCCCAACACTGGGATGGATGATTGACCCCAACACCATGAAAGGGGGTTGACCCCAAATCTGGGGCGCAATTGACCCAAATCCAAGATGGGACTTTGACCCCAAATCTGGGGCACGATTGACCCCAAACCCAAGATGGGACGTTGACCCCAAAACCAGGACAGGGGTGACCCCACACCAGGACACAACTGCCCCCACCCCTGGAGCACGGGGGTGACTCCCCCAAAATATATTACTCTCCACAATAAATTACAGCTCTCCGAGCCCCACAGACCCTGTGGGGGACCCCCCAGCTGTGGGGTGACTCTGAGATGGAGGGTCCCCAAGGTGGGGGTGACCTCGATGTGGGGTGACCCCAATGTGGGGTGACCCCCCCCTCCCGTGGGGTGCTCAGGGCTCCATCACCTGCCCCACGAAGAGGACGGTACCTGTGGGGGGGAGAGAGGGGTCAGGGAGCCCCCCCAGACCCAAATCTGTGGGGCAGAGACCCCCAAACCCTGACCCAAGGGGGATGGAGCCCCCCCAGACCCAAATCCGTGGGGCAGAGACCCCCTCAGACCCAAATCCAAGGGTCACAGACCCACCCAGACCCAAATCTGTGGGGAACAGGCTCCCCCAGACCCAAATCCGTAGGGTACAGACCCCCTCCCACATAAATGGAACATGAAACACCCCCAGACCCAAATCTAAGGGGCATAGACCCCCCAAACCCACATAAATGGGACATGAAACACCCCCAGACTCAAATCCAAGGGGCACAGACCCCCCAAACCCAAATCCAACAGCAACAAAGCCCCCCCAAACTCACTCCACACCTCCCAGGCGCCCCTTCCCACCTTGTGTGTGTCCCCCCCGCCAAACCCCCCATCCCCAAATCCCCAAATACCCGTGGGGCCATGTCGGATGAGGAAGAGGAAGGGCCGATCCAGGACGATTTCCAGGGGGGCCATTCGGGAATAAACGATGGCAGCTGTGGGAAAGGAGGGGGGGGTGGAAATGAGACCTAAGGGGGGTCTTGAGCCCCCCCCCAAGCCTCCCAGTGCCCCCCAGGACCCCCCAGAGACTCTCCCAGGGACCCCCTGGACCCCCCTAGACACCCCCAGGGATCCCCAGGACCCCCCCCAAGGACCCCCAGGACTCCCAGGACCACCCAGGGACCCCCAGAGACCCCCAGACCGCTCCACAGCCGCCCAAGACCCCCCCAGATGCCCCCAGGGACACCCTGGAGCCCTTCAAGGACCCTCAGGACCCCCCGGGGACTCCCCCAGGGATCCCCAAGACCCCCCCAGGGACCCCCAGTGTTCTCAGGACCCCCCTGGACTCCCCCAGGGACACCCAGGACTCCCCCAGAAATCCCTCCAGGGACCCCCAGGACCACCCAGAGACCCCCAGAGATCCCCAGACTGCCCCATGGACCCCCAGGATCCCCAGGGACCCCCCGTGTCACCCACCTGTGGCCGAGGCCACCTCGGTGCCGTTCTCAGTCACCTCCATCCGGACCCTCTGCAGGGCCTGGCCCAGCACCAGCTGCTCCTCCCCTGGGAAAAGGAGGGGTCCAGGGGGATCTTGAGACCCCCCCAGGGATGCCCAGGACCCCCCAGACCCTCCCAGGACCACTCCAGTGCCCCCCCCAAGGACCCCTGGAACACCCTATGGACCCCCAGGACCCCCCAGCAACCCCCAGACCCTCCCTGTGCCACTCCAGATCCTCCCAGGGACCCCCAGGACTCCCCAGGGACCCCTTGGACCCCCCAGGACCCCCCTGGACCCCCCCAGGGACTCCCAGGACTCCCCCAGAAATCCCTCCAGGGACCCCCAGGACTCTCCCCAGGGATGCCCCAGACCCCCCCCCGGACCCTCAAGACCCCCCAGGGACCCCCCAGTGCCCTCCCAGTGCCCCTCTAGACCCTCCCAGTGCCCCCCCAGTGCCCCCCAATGACCCCCAGGAGCCCCTCCCGTGCCCCCC
>NW_020925684.1:0-6386 GCF_003984885.1 Neopelma chrysocephalum
CCACCCCTTACACATCATTCCCCCAATCCCCAGCCCCCTTATGCTCAGTTTGGGGGTCCCACCCTTCCATTTTCCCCACTCTTCTGACCTCTCCCACCCCTTTCCCATCATCCCCCAATCCTCAGTCTCCCTCCCCCTCCACTTTTAGGGGATCCCGCTCCTGTCCCATTCAGTATGGGGGTCCCACCACCCCTTTTCTCTCCTTTCCACACCCCTTTTCCCACCCACCCCCCTCTTCCCACCCCCCACTCACCCCAGAGCTCCTCTCCCGAAGCTGGGGGGGCTCCCAATAACACCAGAGCCCATAAAAGTCCCCCCAACAATGGGGTTAAGTGTGGTCTTGGGTAGGATTTGAGTTGGTTTTGGGAATCCTTGGGGAGCTGTGGGCATTTTAGGGGTGTCCCAGCACGTTTTGGGGTGTGCTGGGTGCCGTGTTGAAGGGCAGGTGCCCTCCCAAAGCCCCCCCAAAATCAGGACAGGGTTTGGGGGGTCCCGGCTGGGCCCGAGGCCACGGGGAGGGGCTGCGGCCGGCGGCGGCTCAGGAGCTCTGTGGGGAGAGAAAAGGGGGTGAGAGCGGGGTGGGGGGACAGGGGGGACACCGGGATACACCGAGACCTGGACTGGACCCAGCGGGACCAGAACTGGGACAACTGGGACCGTACTGGGAGCAGCTGGGCCCCTGCTGGGCTCGTACTGGGATCATCCTGGGACTGCCAGGGATCATCCTGGGAGTGACTGCAGTACTCCTGGGAGTATGTGAGAGGCTCTGCAACCATACTGGGGGTGACTTGGATACAACTGGATTCACTGAATCCACTGGAAGTGGCTGGAAGTGCCTGGGATCATTGGGGGTGACTGGATTCATAGTGGGATCGTACTGGAGCAACTGGGACCATGCAGGGGCAAATGGCCTCCTCCAGGCAGTGACTGAAAGTGCCTGGGGCCACACTGGACTCAGACTGGGAGTCTCTGAGAGGGAAAGGAACCATTTGGAGGGGGTGCTGGGAGCAACTGGGCCCACCTTGGGTGTAGCTGTAAATAATGGAATTTTATTAGAAATTTTCAGCCATAGAATTTCTGTATTTTACACCAAGCACTTGGAAAGGACAGTGCTACCACAGAACTCGTGGATTTTAGTGAGCTTGGAAGGTCTCGAGGGAAAGGGCAGAGTTACCATTTCTTGTGAAGATTCTTTACAGGCAAGAATTTTAGTAAAAACAGAGAGGATTCTTGCGCCTCTGAAGACACTGATAGAAAGTGAGGAAGGACAGAAAACAGCTCCACGAGCCTGGGCCTAGGCCTTGGAGCAGTTGCAGAGGGTGGGAACCAGTGGCAGAAGCACGGGGTGAAGAGAAGAACAGAGCAAGAAAGGTGTTGGTGCCTGGCCCCAGGGGTCGCTTTGTGACCTCCGAGGCAATTCCAGGGGGGCGTAGGGTGGGTGGAAACTGGGGTGGAACAGGGAGGTAATGGAGTCCAACCCTCAGCCCTGCCCAGGCCCATCCCCAGGAGTCACAGGCTGTGTCCCAGAGGATGATCCAAACTCTGCTGGAGCTCTGTCAGCCTTGGTGCTGTGCCCACTGCCCTGGGGAGCCTGTTCAGTGCCAACCCCCCTGTGGGGGAAGAACCTCTTTCTACCATCCAACCTGACCCTGGCCTGACACAAGTCCAGGCCATTCCCTGGGTGCTGTCCCTGGTCCCCCCAGAGCAGAGCTCAGGGCCTGCCCCTCCTCTGCCCCTGCTGAGGAAGTTGGAACTGCCCTGAGGTCTCCCCTCAGTCTCCTCTTGTCCAGCTGAACACACCAAGTGCCCTGAGCTGCTCCTCCTAAGGCTTCCCCTGCAGAGCCTTCCCCATCCTCGTGGCCTCCTTTGGACACTGTCTACTGGCTCCATCTCTTCCTTGCATTGTGTCCCCCAGAGTGCCCCAATATTGAGGTGAGGCCGCCCCAGGGCAGAGCAGAGCGGGACAATCCCCTCCCTGTCCCGGCGGGCGATGCTGGGCCTGATGCCCCCAGGCCAGGGTTGTCCCTCCTGGCTGCCAGGGCACTGCTGACTCCTGGCCAAGTGGGCACCCCCAGGACCCCCAGGGCCCTTGGCCGGCACTGCCCCCAGAGCACTGGCCCCTGGAGTGGCCACCTGGGGACAGCTGCGTGCCACAGGAGCCCTGGCAGCCCTGGAGGAGCCCGAGATGTGGCAGGGCCCGAAGCAAAGCTTCCCCCCTGCTGGGGGGTGTCAGCAGCAAGGAGGTGCCGCTGTGCCGCTGTCCGGGCTGCGGGGGGGGATCCCCACACGCTCCCGGAGGGCAAAAGGTGCCCCAGAGCAGCCGAAAGGGCCCCGCCCTGAGCAGCTGTGCTGGAAGGGGCTGCTCGGGCCGGTTGCAGCCGGTTCTGGGCAGGGGCGTTTCCATGGCAAGTGCCAGGGCTGTGTGATGTGGGGCCTGCGGGTGCCCAGGGGCCACTGTGACCCTGCGGGGCCTCCTGGAACCGAGGGCACATTGTGACCCTTTGGGCCCCGCCCTGCCCTGGGGTGTTCCAGGAGCCCCCCGGGTGCCCACTGCAGCTGAGGGCCGGGGCAGGAGGAGAGGCCGCTGGTGGGACGGGCCGGGCTCCCCTGTCGTTGGGTATCTGTTGGTAGGTCTTGGTCCATGAAGAAAAGAAGACACACACGCACGAAAAAGTGATGAGACAAGGGGTGTCAGCTGCTTCCAAACAGCAGGCAGGCTTTATTGAGCTCACTGGCTTCTGCTTTCCCACACACATAATGTAAATATATTTTTGCAAAAACACTTAGGAATGTAACACCTGCACACAGTCAAACAGCTTCGTCCTTGTACTGTTATCCTTTTCCAGCTAACTCTTTAAAACTCAAGGCTGTGTCCATGGGAACGTTTAATCAGCCTTACTGTTCTCCTGGGAAAAGGCCTAACACTATCCGCTATTTCAAACTCCTCAAGCTCCAGGGGCTCCAGTCTCTCCGGGGACTTTGTGGACCTGCCCCTTGCCCCCACCCTCCCCAGCACTGTGCCGAGGCAGCCGCCTCCAGCCCAGGCCTCCTCCTGCCGCCGCCCTCAGCTGCAGCAGCGGCAGCCTCAGGGCAGCCGGGCCGGGCCTGGTCCCTGGCTGGGGCCGGGCCGTGCTGGCCCCTGTGCCCCCGGAGCTGCAGGAGCCCCGGGAGCCACGGCAGCCCGGCCCCGGGGGCACAGGGCCTGTGCTGGGGGTCCCTGGCAGCCGGGCAGCCCGGGCAGCAGCAGCACACAGGGCACTGCCCACCCCGTGCGCCCCTTGTGCCACAACAGGAGCCCAGCTGGGCCCCGCTGTGTCCAGCAGCAAACCCAGACACAGCCCCTGGCACAGGGGGCAGCTTCAGCTGCTCCTCCATGTGCCCCACAGGGCACAGGGATGGAGACCCCACCAAAAGAGGAGACACATTCAGCTGCTCCTGAGCCAGCAGAGCCCCAGAGCCCCTGTGCTCCTCCAGGCCTGCAGAGCTCCCTCTTGCCCTGCACAAAATCATCCCGGGCAGCTGCCCTGGAACGGTCTTGGGCTGCTCCCTGAGATCTCAGCTCCCTTCAGCAGCTGGGAACAGACTCTGGGAGATGCTGGACAGGAGCCTCAGGTAGACCCTGGAAGATCCAGGAACTACAAAAAGAAAAAAAGCATCCCTGGCACAGTCTGGGGCTGCTCCCTGGGATTTCAGGTCCCCAGATCAGAGGTGAAGACTCCCAGCAATGTTTGAGAAGGCTCCAGCTGGATCCCAGAGGGTTTCCCTGGGGACGTTTCCCACCAGTTCCCTGAGCAGCCTGAAGCTGCTCTCCTCATGCCCGGGGTTGAAGTTTCCTTGGCTGTTTGCCTCCTGTAAAGAGAGATTTTAACCTCTGCTCCTTCATGGTGGCTGTGGCCGAGAAGGGCAAAAATGTCCACTCGTGAGCCCAAATGACTCAGATGAATCCCTTTGCCCACATGCAGTGGCTGTTGCACTTCCCCCTTGTCTGTAAGAAACGAGTCTTAGTCAGCCCCTCCAGCATCTGTGTGGAAATGTTGTCCCCAGGGCTCCCCAGGACCCCCCTGGGTTGCTCTGTGCCCAGCCCTGCTGCCCTCCCAGCAGAGTGTGGGGTGGCAATCCCTGTGTTCTTGGAGCCCTGGGAGCACGAGGCTTCCTCCAAGGCAAGGCTCTGTGCAGCCCAGCCTGGCCTTTGCCCAGAGCTCCTGGCCAGCTCCTGCCCTTCCTTCCTGCCTTCCTGAGGAGCTGTTGCCATGCAGGGCTGCCCTCCCAGCACTGAGCTGTGCCCCCAGGGCTGGGCAGTGTCTGGGGGGAGCCTGTTCCTGCCTGCCCAGCAGAGATGAGAGAGCTGGGGAGGGGACAGGAGAGGCAGCACAGTCAGGGCAGGGCTGCCTTGAGTCAATCCTCTGCTGCTTTCCAATCCACTCCAAGTTCTTTTTATTTCTTTGGGGAACTTTGTTCAGCTCAGCAGCACAGCAACAGCCCCAGGCATTGAATGACCCTCGGGGGGTTGGGGATGAGTCCCTGAACATCAGACAAAGAGCAAGGTAAAGAAACCTCTGAAGAATTCAAAGTCAGATCCAAGTCCACAGTTTCTCATGGCATTAATGGGTCCCACTGAGGGCCAGGACTCAGAAATTGTCCCCTGCTTCCAGTTAGAGCTGAAAACTGGAAGCAGTGATGACAGGTGGGGACAAGCAAAGTCCCGGGGTCTGTGATGCTGAATAAATCTGGCTTTGTTTTGTTGTTGCAAAGGGCCAAGGCCTGACCCCCAGCCCCTGGGAAGGGAGATCCTGTGCCTGCCTCATTCCTCAGGGCTCTTGCTGGGGCTCTGGGATGTGGGGATGTGCAATGGCAAGGGCAGGAGCACGGGGCAGCACCTCTGTCTCAGTTGAATGAGACTGAAGTGTTTTGCTGAGGGGGATGAGTTATGAGGAAGACCAAAGTCCTCCCTGTAAGCAACTGTAAATCCGAAATGAAGAGACTCCAATTGAGGAAGTATGGAGAAAGGAAAAATACCAGCTCTTTCTTAAAGGATATGTGTGTATTGGCAGAAAAGGTTCCTCTGTAGGGGGGTCAAACCTCTCCCATGAAGTCCGAGCAGGTCCGGGCTGGGGCCAGAACAGGGCGCAGGAAACGAAGGCAAACGGGAACCAGCAAACAGCCAGATGAGCAGGCCCAGAACAAAACGACCTCGGAGCCTCTCCCAACACACACCTTGCCTGAGCTAAGGCCAAAGGGAAGTGCCTTGCCCTTTGCCCAGGACAAAGCAAAAAACTCCACATCCCCCCAGTCTTCTGAGGGCTCCCAACCTGCAATGTGGGCTGGGCCAGTTCTTTTGTGTGTGTGAGTCACCCAAGGCAAAGCACCTCCCCCATTCAACATCTTTCTTTTCCAGTGGGGCAGGGGAAAGAAAAATTCCTGCTTGGTTTTTTAGAAGAAGTAAAGCTATGACAGGGATCCCCTCCCCCCTGCCCTCACTGCCCCCCAATAACAGGGACTGGGGAGAGCTGGGAAGCTTTACTGGGAACACTGGGAGCAGCCGGCTGGGGTCAGAATAAAAGCAGGGCTGGGGGGGGACACACGATGCCCCAAACTGAGTGTGGGGCTGGATTGGGGGGTCCCGGCTGGGCCCGAGGCCACAGGGAGGGGCTGCGGCCGCCGCAGGAGCTCTGTGGGGAGAGAAAAGGGGGTGACAGTGGGTTGGAGGGGCAGGGAGGGCACACAAGCTCTGGGAAAGGGGGGAACACGACCCTCGGGGACCCCCCTTTACCTTCTCCCACAGGTGGAAGCCGAGCCCCAGCGCCAGGAAGACCAAGCCCAAGACAAAGCCCCCGATCCCCACCAGGATCTTGATGTGGACGGTGTCCGGTGGCATCTCTGGGGGGAGCCGGGGGGGTCAGCACCCCCAAAACCTCCCAGACACCATCCAGGACCCCACAAACCCTGTTCTAGTCTCTCTCAGCCCACCCAGCACCCCCTGAAACCTCCTCCCAGTCCCTTCCCAGCCCCTCCAGGATCCCACAAAGCCCCTCCCAGCCCCTTTAGGACCCTTCCCAGCCCCCTCCCATCACCCCCAGGGCTCCCCCAAAACCCATCCCAGTCCCTTCCCAGCCCCCTCAGGACTTCTCTGAACCCCTCCCAGTCAACCAAGACCTCACAAACTTCCTTCCAGCCTTTCCAGACCACTCCTGCAAACTCCCTGCCAGTTGCCGCCAGGACTCCCCAAAGCCCCTCTCAGCCCTCCCAGCACCCACCAACCTCCTTCTCAGCCTCTCCATTGCCCCCCGAGCCCTTCCCATTCCCCCCCAGACTCCCTCCCAGTTGCCCTCAGGGGCCCCAGCCCCCCTGGCAGTGTGCCCCCGGGGCTGGGGGGGCCGGGCCGTACC
>NW_020925685.1:0-7081 GCF_003984885.1 Neopelma chrysocephalum
TGGGGGTCAGTTTGGGGTGGGGAGATTTGGGGGGTCACATTAACAGGGGGTCAGTATGGGAGGGGGCACTTTGGGGGGGTCGTTTGAGGGTGCAGATTTGGGGAGGTTCAGATTTGTGGGGACACTTGGGGTGTCTTTTTTTGGGGGGGGGGTTGGTTGGAGAGGGGACCCTGGGGGGGCATTTTGAGGACCTTAAACCCTCCAGTTTTGGGTTTTGCACCCTCTGACCCCCCCCAGGGTGAAGCTGTTCAAGGGTAAATCGGTCCATGGGGATGTGGAGCTGCGAGTGGAGCAGGTGAGTTTTGGGGACCCTCCCCCAGTTTTGGACAACCCCTAAAAATTCGGGGTCTCTCAATCCCTTGGGCTCTCCCTCAGATTCTGGGACCTGCCCATAGAGTCTCATGTACCAGCCTGGGGGTTCAGACAGGTTTGAGGGTGCCCCCAGGCAGGTTTTGGGGGCTCTGGGGGACTTGGCATTCCCCTGGATTTTTGGGTCCCCTCCTAATTTTTGGGATGCTCTAACCCCCCATTCCTTGGCTCAGTTTGGGGGTTCAGAAGGGTTCAGGGAGGGTTTAGAGGCCCTGAGAGATATTGAGGAATCTTTTGGGGGATTTTGGGGTGCCCTTAAACCTCCTTTTCTTACCTCAGTTTGAAGGTTTTGGGGGTTCTCTGGGGGTCTTGGGGTCCTGCTGGATTTTGAGGTTCCCCCCTTGAATTTCAGGTGCCCCTAAACCTCCTATTCCTCAGTCTGGTTTGGGGGTTCAGGACAGGTTTGGGGGGGTCTCCCCAGATTTTGGGGTCTCCATGTGAGATTCTGGGTCCCCCTCTGAATTTTGAGATGTATCTGAATCTCTTTTCTTGACTCAATTTGGGTCTTCGGGCAGGTTTGGGGTGGGGGAGTGTTTAGGGGTCCCAGGGAGGCTTTGGGGTCCCCCCTGGATTTTGGGGTTCCCCAGGCCCAGTTCTCGGAGCTCTCCTTGGCCGCCTCCACCCACGGAGCCCTGAGTGTCACCATCGACTCCCCCCGGGGGGGCACCAGGTGGGATTTGGGGACCCCCCTCCCCCATTCAGGGGCTGAAATGGGAGTACTGGGGCTGTGGGGAGGGGGGGAAGGCAGTTTGGGGAGGCTGGGAAGGTCGTGGGGGGCACTAGGTGGGAATCTGGGGGTGTGGGGAGGATTTTGGGGACCCAGGGGGTTGTTTTTGAGGAGCCACAGGTGGGAGTTTGAGGGACAGGGTCAGAATTTGGGGGGCAGGGGGAAGTTTAGGGTTTGGGGTGCAGAGTGGGATGTTGGGGTGTGGGAGGGGGTCGTTGACACCAGGCTTAGGGGGAAAAAGTGGATTTTGGGGGGTGAAGTTGGTTATTTGGGGCGGGGGTGAATTTTTGGGGTCCAGGTGTAGTTTTGGGGATGGGGGGTCGAATTTGAGGGTGTGGGGTCGGGCCTCGGGGTGGAGGGAGGGGTTTTGGGGGGGGACTTTGGGGGGGGCCCAGGGCTGTGGGGCCCCCCTGACCCCCTCCCCCCCAGGCGGGTGCGCCCCGACTTTGTGCTGGTTCGAGAAGCCCCCGAGGGGGACCCCGGGGACGCCCCTCGGCGGCTGCTGGTGGGGCTGCACCTGGGGGGGGTCCCCAGCACCGACCCCCTCCCCGCCCTGTACGGCTTCGCCCACCCCCCCTGCCTGGTGTGTGGGGCACTGGGGGGGTTGGGAAGGACTGGGGGGCACTGGGAGGGACGGGGAGGGACACTGGAGGGCACTGGGGCGGGACTGGGAGGCACTGGGAGGGCATCTGGGGGAACCGGGGAGGGGCTGGGAGGTGACTGGAACAGACTGGGAGCTGCTGGGAGGGGACTGGGAGGGACTATGGGGGACTGGGGAAGGAGTGAGGGGCACTGGGGAGCACTGGGGCGGACTGGGAGGTGACTGGGATGACTGGGAGGAGGGAGACTGGGGGACTGAGAGAGATGGGGAGTGGACTGGGAGGCACTGGGAGGGATAATCGGGCAGACTGGGAGCACTGGGCAGGGTGGTTGCACACCCCCTGACACTCCCAGTGCTCCCAGTTTGCCCAGTTGGCTCGGCTGCAGCGGGAACTGGGCCCCGAGGCCTTTCCCCTGGTCCCACAGCGCTTCTGCAACCGCCCCCGAGGACTGGTGAGCACTGGGAGGGGACTGGGAGCATTGGGATGGACTGGGAGGGGTGGGGAGGGGACTGGGAATACTGGGATCTATCTTGGGGCAAGTGGGGTGTGTCACTGGTGTGTCACTGGTGTGTCACTGGTGTCACTGGTGTGTCACTGGTGTCACTGGTGTCACTGGTGCGTCATTGGTGTCTCTGGTGTGTCACTGGTGTCACTGGTGTCACTGGTGTGTCGTTCATGTGTCACTGGTGTGTTACTGGTGTCACTGGAGTGTCACTGATGTCACTGGTGTGTCTCTGGTGTCACTGGTGTCACTGGTGTGTCACTGGTGTCTCACTGGTGTCACTGGTGTCTCTCCCCAGCTGACCGCCCCGACCTTCCCCATGACGGTGACTCTCAGCCCCGCCCCCGCCGGGGTGGGCCAGGTGAGGCCCCGCCCCCTTCCCCTCAAAGCCCCGCCCCTCCTCAAGTCCTGCCCTGTCTCGGGGGTGTGGCCAGGGCGGGGCCCGCAGTGCGCGGGGCCGGGGTGTCCCAGCTGGGGGGTGTGGCTTCGGGGGGTGGGGTTGTACAAGTGGGCGTGTCTTAGCGCTGTCCCCGCCCCCAGAGGCAGAGTGGAGGGGGGTCGATGGGTGGGGCTCACAGCAGAGGCCCCTTTTGGGTGTGTCCAAATGGGGTGTGGCCCTGTGTGGGCGTGGCTCCTCCACGTCCCTGCCCCAAGACGTGAAGCCCTTTGGGAGGGCTGAGGGGCTCCCGGGGGCGTGGCCGGTGGGCGTGGCCGGTGGGCGGGGCGCGTGTGACGTGTCCCCCCAGGTGCGCGTGGGGACGCCGCAGGTGCTGGGGGCGGTGGCGGCCGCCATGGGCGGGGCCCGGGCCGGGGCCCTGGTGCGGGGGGGCCCCGCGGGGACGCAGCGGCTGCGGGTGCAGCGCATCGGGGACGAGTACCGGGCTCTGCGGTGAGGGCGGGGCGCGGGGGCGGGGCCGGGGGCGGGGCTTGGGGGTACAGGGTCCTGTGGTGGGGTGGGGCTGGGGGGGCGGAGCCAGGCCTTGTGGGCGGGGCCTGGGGTACAGGGCTCTGTGGTGGTGGGCGGGGCTTGCACGTGGGGCGGGGCCTGGGCCTTGGGGCGGGGCCTGTGGTGGGGGAGGAGCCAAGGAGGGGGTGCCTCGATGTGGAGCAAGACTTGGGGGCGTGGCTTGGCTTGGGGGCGTGGCTTAGGGTACCTGCCCAGTGGTGAGGGGTGGGGCCCAGGTCAGGGGTGGGGTCAGCCTTTGGGGGATATGGGGCCCTCTGATGAGGGGTGGGGCCTCAGCCTGGGGGGTGGGGCTTGGGGTACAGAACTGGGGGGGGCCTGGGGGGGTGTGAGGGAAATGAGAGGTGGGGAACTGGGGGGGTAACAGAGGCCGTGGGGCCTTTGAGGCCCCTCCCTGACGCTTGTGCCCCCCTCTCCACCCCCCAGGTGGTCTCTGGGGGCCGCGGATGCTGCGGGGGAGGGGCCTCACGTGGAGCCGGTTGCCCTCAGCCCCCGGTGAGTGGGGGGGGCGGGGCCTGACCCGTGAGGGGGCGGGGCTTGTCTCTGAGGGGCGGGTTCTTAGAGGGCTGAGGGCGGGGTCGAATGCCTGGGGCGGGGTCTGTGGGAGGGGGTGTGGCTACAGAAGGGAGGCAGAACAGGGAGGGACTGTGTGGAGGGGGCGGGGCTATGCAGAAAGAGGTGGGGCTACACAGAAGGGTGGAGCCATGGGAAGGGGTGGGGCCAGAGGAAACAGGGCCATGAGGGTGGGAAGGGGCGGGGCATTGGAGGCGTGGCCATTGGGAAGGTGTGTGGCTTTCATAAGGGGCGTGGCTCTCCTTGGGGGAGGGGCTACATCAAGGAGTTGGGGGTGTGGCTCTGTGGGCAGGGCTTTAGAGGAGGAGCTTCGGGCAGGGGTGCTGTAATACCCCAGGGGGGTGTCCCTGTGCTCGAGGAGGCGTGTCCAGGGTTAGTGGGTGTGGCTTCAGTCCCTGGGTGTGGCCACCTGAGCCCCTCCCCCTGCCCCGCAGGCACCGGGGGTGGGTTGATGCCTGCGCCGGCCTCTTTGGGGGCGTCGACATCTGCGGGGTGGAGGCTCTGCGGGGCCCCGACGGGCAGGAGCACATCGTGCAGGTACCTCCACACCTGGGGGTCCCCCCCGGGCATCGGGGGCCCTCCCAAACCCCTTGGGGGGGCCCCCCGGGCACCTGGGTCACACCTGGGGCCCTCCCCCCCAGGTTCTGGGCTCTTGGCTGCCGCTGGTGGGGCCGGGGGCGGCCGAGGATCGGGGCCGGATCGTGGAGCTGGTGCTGGCGCGGATGAGGGAGGAGCTGCCCTGCCCCCGGAGCCCCTCCCCTTCCCGGCCACGCCTACAGGTAACTCCCCCTCCCCCCACGGTCCCCCAGAACCCTCCTGAGCTCCCCAAGTCTTAAACCTGCCCCTTCCTTTCTGCCCCACAGACATCAGTGACATCGGGGTCCCCCCGGCCGGGGACCCCCCCACAGCAACGGCCCCAACCACAGGGTGAGTGAACCCACAAAACTGAGACCCCTCCTGCCCCGCCCAATCCTGGGACAACCCAAAAACCCGGGACACGCTGCAGAATTCGTGGAGCTGGGTAAATGTGGGGCCTCCCAAGAATGTGACAATCCCCCTCAAAACCTGACCTCCCCTGAAGTGGGACCCACACAAATACTGGGACCAGCCCCCGAAATTTGGGTGTGACCCCAAGTCCTGGGAATCCCCAAAGCAGGGACCAAGAAAACCCTTCAGACACCCAAAATCTGGGGACCCCACCCTGCTGAGACATCCCCCCAAATCTGCTCCCAAACCTGCCCTTCCATGCAATGCTGGGACAGAGCTGGATGCAAATTTGGGGGATTCCACCCAAAATGGGCTCCTTTGCCTCCCCGGAACTGCCCCTCTCAGGTGTCTCTCTTCCCCCACAGGGGCCCCGCCACCGTCTGGCCCCGCCCAGCCCCGCCCACCACCGCAGGGGCAGCCACGCCCCCCGTTGGGTGGAGCTTCACCACGCCCCGCCCATCCCAGCGCCACCCCACCACGAGGTCCCGCTCAGCCCCGCCCACCTGGTCCACAGCCCCGCCCTCAAACCCCACCCACCTCCCCACAGACACGCCCACAAGGCCCCCCTACCTCCCCCCAGCCCCGCCCCCAAACCCCACCCACCTCCCCGCAGCCGCACCCGCAAGCCCCGCCCCCCACCGCGCAGCCCCGCCCCCCACTCTCTCCATCTATGTCTCAGCCACGCCCCCCCACCCCGCAGCCCCGCCCACAAGCCCCACCGACCGCACAGCCTCGCCCTCAGGCCCCGCCCACCACCCCACAGCCCCGCCCACCAGGCCCAGCCACATCTCCCCAACCGAGGCCCAAAGCTCCGCCCACTTCCCCGCAGCCCCGCCCACCAGGCCCCGCCACGGCCCCCCAGCCACGGCCCCAAGCCCCGCCCCCCACTGCCCAGCCCCGCCTCTCCAGGTCCCCCTCGGTGCCCCAGCCCCGCCCCCAAGGCCCGCCCCCCGCCGCCCAGCCCCGCCCCCCAGGCCCGCAGACCCCGCCCACCACTCGTCAGCCCCGCCCACAGGCCCCGCCCCTCGCCCCCAAACCGGCCCTGGCCCCCAAACCGGGCGGAGCCCCTCCCCCAAGGTAAGTCGGGGGGGGTGCGGGGCGAGGGGGCGGGGCCCGACCCCGGGCCCCCTGACCCCGCCCCCTCCGCAGCCCCGCCCCCGAGCAGGGTCCCCCCGAGAGCCTGCGGGCGCTGCGGCAGAGCTTCGCCAGCCTCTTCACCGACTGAGCCCGCCCGAACACGAGGGTGCTCAGGCACCTGGGACCATGAAACCCCCCCCGGGGGGATCCCGGGAGCCTCGAGAATCCACCGGGGGGCCCCGGGAACCCCTCAAATGCACCCGGGGGTGCCCGGGTTTCTGGCACCCCCTGAACCCGCCCGGGGGGGGACTCAGGCACCGAGCCCTCCCCTCCCATGTTCTGCGCACCCCCAAGTCCCCCCCCCCCCCCCCCCAAGGCCCTGGGGGGGGTCCGTCCGTGTGTGCTCGTGACGCTGTGTGTAAAGCCCCGCCCCCGCTTCGCCCCGCCCCTTTCGCTGCTGTGTTTTGGGAGGGGCAAATAAAGTCCTGGAGCTGCTCCCGCTGTGTCTCTGCTGGGGCGGGGGGGGCTCACGGACCCTCTGGAGCTGAGGGGGGCACATAAAGATGGTCGGGGGACCACGCGAGTCCAATGTACAGACCCCGGGTAGGGGGCTATAGACACCCCCAGAACTGGGGGAGATGTTGGGCCTGGGGGGCCCAGAGACCGGGGGAGGGGGGGCGAACCGGGAGGGGAGCATAGACCCTACAGACCCCCATTGCTCTGGGGGGGGGCGAGTTCGGGGCCGTTCTGGCCTCTGCAGAGGCGGGGGAGTCCCGACAGGCCCAGCCTGGGGAATGTCGCGACATGAGTCCCGATAAGCCCAGGGGAAAGAATGGCGGCTGGACCTCCCGCCCGCCAGGGGGCGCTCCAGGCCCTGGGCAGCGGCGCGCGGCGATGACGCCGCTCCGGCTCCGCCCCCCCCGCGCCGCGTCGGTCGGCGATGACGTCAGGGCGGCGATGGCGGCGGCGGAGAAGACGCAGCGCTACGAGGCCTTCGTGAGCGACGTCCTGCAGCGCGACCTGCGGTCAGTGACGTCACACCCCGCCCCGGGCCCGTCCCCGGCCTCTGCCCGCGCCCGCTCCCCCCGCCCCCTCCCCACGGGCCGCTCAGGCCCGGCCTCCGCGGCCTGACCACGCCCCCTCCCCGCCCCCGCCCCCATGCAATGACCACGCCTATAAACAGCGCCGAGGCCCCGCCCCCGCGCTCCAACCCCGCCCCCTCCCGCTGACTCCACCCCCTCCAACGAGCCCCGCCCCGTTGCTGCCCCGATGCCCCGCCC
>NW_020925686.1:0-2588 GCF_003984885.1 Neopelma chrysocephalum
TTAATTTAAATGACTTGGTATTGCCTTTTCAGTAGCACTTTGGAGTGTAACTTTTCTAGAATGGTAGATTGCTGCCTTTTGACATGTGTGTCTTCTGAAACAATTTATGGATTTGCTATGGTACAGAAGCTCTAAATCTCTTGGGTTTGTTTACATAACATTTGTAATGTTTTTTCAACTATTTCTTATTTCCTTCAAACAAAGAGGGGCTTTTCTCTTTGCTATTCCTTAATATAGCAGGTTTGCATTAAAGGGAATCTTGTCTAATTTCCAATGATTTTCCTGTTTTAAGTAGCGTAGCTTTTTAATCAAAGAATCATTTCCCAATTCTTTTAAAATTGAAATAAAATCAATTTTTTCACTCCAGCTTCCTTTAATTGCCAGGAGAAACATCTATTAACAGCCTAATGAAAATTAGAGCAATATAGGTACTTTCACACAGTATAAGATAAGCATATGCTGTTTTTCTGTACTGCTGAATGTCTGATTTTTACCGTGGGTCACCATTCTGAATTTGTATGAAATCTTGATGAAATTTGCAGATTTAGATCAAAATAATTCATGAGGCAAAACAAAACAAAACATTCTTACTTTTTGTGACACTGACACAGAACATTAAATGTGAAATTGGAGAAGGATGGCCATGTGCTGTGCTAAGTTAGGATATCAGGGTGTATGGAATAGAAGTTCCTTGTTCTCGGTCTAATCGAGCCATTTAGAGTGTCCTTGGACAGAATTGTGCACATTTATTTATATGATAACCTGCTGAAATATAATTAGCTACCCCTATGCATGTGAGAATAGTCCAAATATATCCTTTTATCATACATTGAAAATTATATTCCCTTTCCCTGAGTAAAACTCTTTGCAGCTTTGAGCTGCTGTCTTTATATGGGAGGGCGTAAGATTCTCTTCAAGAGTTTTGTTCTGAAACCAAACTTTAAGATGAAGTGATTTGAGGTTTTTGAGGTTATTACTCTGTAGCTTAGCGTGGATGTCTCTTCCTCCTCTGTGTCTTTTCATGTTGCTGTAAGTGGAAAAAAACCTGCCCGTCTCCTCTCCATCATTTGGATTGGAACTACATACCCTAGGTAATGTGTTTGGGCAGCACTTACCTAGCCAAAGAAAACAAATCAATATTAGCCCTGCTGAGGAGTGTCAGAAGTATCACAGATGTGTTGATTTATCTTTGCTCCATCACACACTCTTTCCTTAAACAACTGGTCAAGCTGTGACAAATGTCCTGTTGGCTCCAGTGAGATTCTAATGGGTGTGATCAGATATTGATGGCTTTGGCAAGTTAGAATGAGAAGATGATGTGGAGTTGCTGTCTCTTGTTTTGAATGTCCTCAGAAATAAAACCCCAGACAAATAAGGAAATGAAATAGAAATAAAAATTTTTAAAAAAGTAAAACTAATTAAAAAATTATAAGCCAGTTGTGTGTGTGCACTCCCCCCCTCCAAGCCAGCCGGACATCCCAGTACGGCCCGATCTCTTCCCAGTCCCTCCCAGTCCCCCCTCCCCCTCACCTGACGTCACTCGCGCCCATCCCCGCGCCCCTCTCTGACGTCACTTCCGTTCCGGTCCCACCGGCGGCACCGGCACCTCTCGCGTGGGGGGGGGAACTGGCGGCGGCGGCCTCGCGCCGGAAAATGACGCCACAAACTCGCGCCGCTTTGCCCCCATTGGCCGCCGCTTCCCGCCAAACCCCGCCCCTCCCTCCCCGCTAAGCCCCGCCCACTCCCCTACTACACCGTTGGCTTCAACGGGTAGACCTGATGTCTACTTTGTCTCCATTTACTTAAACGGGTAGACCTGATGCCTCATTTTCTTCCTATTGACTTTAATGGGTAGACCTGATGTCCCTTTTGTCCCATTGACTTCAATGGGTAGACCTGATTTCCTCTTTGTCTCTATTGAGTTTAATGGGTAGACCTGATGTCCTCTTTGTCCCCATTTGCTTTAATGGGTAGACCTGATGCCTCATTTTCCCCATTGACTTCAATGGGTAGACCTGATGTCCTCTTTGTCCCCTTGACTTTAATGGGTAGACCTGATGTCCCATTTGCTCTTATGACTTTAACGGGTAGACCTGATGTCTCATTTGTCCCATTGACTTCAATGGGTAGACCTCATGTCCCATTACCCCATTGACTTTAACGGGTAGACCTGATGTCCCTTTTGTCCCATTGACTTTAACGGGTAGTGCTCTCCCAGTGCCGCCCAGCGACTTCCCAGCGCCTCCCAGCACGGCCCGGTGCTCTCCCAGTAACCCCCCCGAGGCTTCCCAGTCCCTCCCAGTCCCTCCCAGTTGCCTCACAAACCTCAAACCGACGCCCGGTTGCGCCACCGCGGGTGGGGGGAGGGGCGGGGGGAAGATGCGTCATCTGCCAAATACTGAGCCACGCTGGCCCAGCCCTGGGGAGAGGCCTTGCCAAATAGTGAGCCACCGGCCCCGCCTCATAGTTCACCTGCGGGTGACCCCCCCCGCCAAATAGTGAGCCACGGGACCCCCAAAATCCCTCTTGCCAAATAGTGAGCCATTAGGTCACCCTATAGGGACCCCCCTGCCAAATAGTGAGTAACT
>NW_020925686.1:2688-3860 GCF_003984885.1 Neopelma chrysocephalum
CCCCCCAAAATCACCCCGCCAAATAGTGAGCCATCAGTCACCCCCCCAAATCCCCCTGCCAAATAGTGAGCCATTCATTCACCCCCCCAAATCCCCCTGCCAAATTGTGAGCCATTCATTCACCTCATAGGGACCCCCTGCCAAATAATGAGCCATTCATTCACCTCATAGGGACCCCCTGCCAAATAAGGAGCCATTGACCCTCCCCGTAGTCACCCAGTGCTTTACTGGTTTATACTGGGAGGGTGTTCGGGGGGTGCCCGTTTATACTGGTTTGTGCTGGTTTATACTGGAAAGGGGGCTCGGGACCCGCCGGGCTTACTGGTTTGTACTGGTTTATACTGGGAGAGGGTTCGGGTGCCCCCCCCCGCCAAAGAGTGATCCAGGGCGTGGCCCAGGTGTGGTGCAAGAGGGGGCGTGGTCGCGGCGAACCCACGCCCCTTCCTCTCCCAAAGCCACACCCCTGGTTATTGCCTGTTTAGGTTTTGGTTGTTTCATTTTCATAGTTTTCACCTATGTGCAGATCTTCAGGGCTGTGCTGAGGATCCCCTCTCAGCAGGGACGGCACAAAGCCTTTTCCACCTGCCTCCCTCACCTGGCTGTGGTCTCTCTGTTTATCAGCACCTTATTCTTTGCCTATCTGAAGCCCCCTCCATCTCCTCCCCAGCCCTGGATCTGGCACTATCAGTTCTGTACTCAGTGGTTCCTCCAGCATTGAACCCCTTCATCTACAGCCTGAGGAACCAGGAGCTCAAGGATGCCCTGAGGAAACTCATAACTGGGTGTTTTTCACACGCAATAAACTCTCCTTCTTCTGCATGTTATGTACCTCATTAAAGGCCAATCCTGTTATGGACTTCATTAAAGGCCCACCATAGCTTCTCTATTTTTTTGCTTCTGATAGCAGTGTTATTTTTGTGAGAATTTGTTCACACCAAAAAATCTTTATAACTATATAGATATAAACACCATTTTCAATTCAGTGTTGGCCTTTCTAGCCTGGCCCAGAGGCTGTACAAATTGGCAATTGTACTCACTGTCTGCTTCAACCAAGTAAAGAACTCTGCATTGGCTTGTTTGCCTGACATCTTTCCTCTCTGACTTCTCTGCAGCTGCAGGCTCGGTGCCTCTGTGCAGAGCTGGGCCAGAAAAGAGTCCCAGCAGAGCAGCAC
>NW_020925687.1:0-9106 GCF_003984885.1 Neopelma chrysocephalum
CCCCCCCCCCTCCCGATTCTTCGCCTCGGAGATTTCTCCTGGGGCGTGGAGATGAAGGGTTTGCTTCACTTTTCACAGGCTGAGGGAAACAGGGAGAGGGATAACAGGGAGAGGGATAACAGGGAGAGGGATAACAGCAGCCTGTGCCTCTGTGTGCTGAAATCTGGGGGTGGGAGTGCTGGTCTGGGGGCAGGGGGATGATTATCCCCCCTAAAAATGGGTGGGTGGGTGTGGAGACCAGACTGTGACGGCAGGTGGGATGTGGGGAAGGGTGGAAGATCTGGAGAGTCTAACAGAGTTATGGAATGGTTTGGGGTGGAAAGGACCCTAAAGATCCCCCTGTCCCACCCCCTGCCGTGGGCAGGGACACCTTCCACTGGATCAGGTGGCTCCAACCCAGCCTTGGACACTCCCAGGGATGGGGCAGCCCCAGCTGGGATGTGCCTGATGTTCCTCACTCTGGTGCTGCACTGGGACACTCTGGGGGGAGCAGCTGGACACTGTGGGAACAGCAGAGTTTTGGGCACCCAAAAACTTGGTGGGTGAAGGGGTTTGGCTGTGCCAGGAGGTGGCCAAAACCCCCAGACCCAGCGAGTTCCCCCAGCCCAGGGGCAGCAGCTCCAGCCCTGCTGGGTCACTCCAGGTGAGTTTTGCCTCTGGATGCTCCGGGTCAGAGCAGGCCTTTGGATTCCTCTGCAGTTATTAACCCGAAATATCAAAATGTCACCAGGTCAGCTGGTGGTGAGGGAGGGATTCCTCGCTGTCCTGGCTCCCCTTTCCCCTGATTGATGTTCCCGGAGTCAGAGCTGTGCCCTGTGCTGGGCAGCGATGCCAGAGGATCCTCTCTGCCCTTCTCCCTGGGTTTGCTCACCCTGCACAGGGTTCAGATGAGCTGAGTAAAAGCTGCTGCTGCTTTGATTGACTCCCAGATCAATTAAAGCAGCGTGTGGACAGATGGAGGGCTCGGATCCTGAATTTTACCCCGAACTCTCCTCCTTTCTCGTTCTCCAGGGGCCTTTCAGGTTAATTGCCCTGATCTCTCACTGCCTTTTTCTGCCGGCCCTGAAGGACTGTCTGGCTAATGTTGCCCTACGTGGGCAGCGCCGCGATGAATCCAGGCCGAGGAGGTGCTGGAGGGGGGGGAAGGAGGGAGGGAGAGAATTGATTTGCTCCATCAGGCAGCAGCAGCAGTTGCTGCCACGGTTTAATTCTCAGTTCAAGCCCCGTGGAGAATGCAAACGGCTCCGCTCCTCGGCCAATTTACAGCTGCTGACAAGCTGCTAAACAACATCTTTGTTAGCGCCCGTGTGAGCCCCGGGGCTGCTCCGCGGGTGACGGGGGCGATGCTCAGGTAAGGAGGGAGGAGGATGAGGTTGTGTCTAATGAGCATCGTTCGCCGCAGATCCTCCCCCCCCCCCGATCGCTGCCGCCTCTCCCTCGCTGCCCTTTCTGCGTTCGGAGCTTGTCCTGCCCCTTCTCCGGGCTGTTGGAAGACGCTGAAGGATGGAAGTTCTCCCCGGGTGGAGCTGGAGCGCTCGGCTTGGGGTGGTTGTGATGGATGAGGGTGTCGATGGCCGAACGTTGCTGTTCTGAGGGGCAGATGCAGGCACTGACCTCCTGCCCCGTCCTGTGAGCCTGCAAAGTGACCAGAACCGAGCAAAACTGGGCAAAACCCAAGGTCTGAGTTGCTCCTTTGGGATTTGGAGTGTTGGAAGGAGAACGTGGCTGCTCACTTGCCTCCCAGGGGATGGAGAGGGGGGAGGTGGTGAAGTGTCCCCCACTCCGGGCTGATTTTTAAGACATTCCATGCCAGTGTTTATGACACAACACCCTCGTGCTCTGAGGCCTCCAGCACACAGTCCCTCGTGGCCTGAGAGCACCCAGGACTGAGAGCTCCAGGAGTCCACACTAATCTCATCAGGCTGCACTAATCCCGGGCTGGAATTAGCTGGTGCGTTATTCAACGAGGGCCTGATATCGTGTTTAAGTAAATTATCTCCCTAATAATGACAAATCAATTATTGGTGCTGCCTGTCAGGACAATGCCGTCGCTGTACCTGTTTCAAAAAGCACTAAAACCTGCCCGTTCTCGCTGCCAAAAATTAGCTGGAGCAGCGCAGCCAAAACAGTGGGGAATAATCCAGAGCACACAAGCAGCAAGTTAATGAATCATCCCCGTGCAGCTCAAAGGCAGCACAGAACGGAAACAAACCCAGAAACCTTGTTAGGGTTTATTAAGATATTTTGCTTCTCTTTTAATCTTTCCTCTCTCCCCTCTTTTTTTTGTAGTTCTGAGCCCTGCTGGGCTGAGAGCTTCGTGATCACACCAGTTCCCACCACACTGAGCTCAGCTCTGAGCTGGGGTGGGACCGACCGGCAGCTGGGGACGCGTTTTTTGGGGTGTCCCACCGAGCCGGGGAGGGGGTGGGACAGCGCCGCGCCGACATCTGTCCTTCTGGCAGGACATCCAGTCCCGCGGCTGGGCTGCAACAGCCCCGCGGGGAGGCCGGGGAGGGGCTGGGGAAGAGCTGCCAAGCTCCAAATCAGCGCCAGGCGCTGCGGGGACAGGCACGGGTTGGCACCAACCCATCTCCGTTCCAGCGCGGGGGGGCTGGAAGTGGCTTGGATGGGTGTGGGGGGTCACCTCTTGCCCCTTTGCGTGTGTTTTGCGGGCTCTAATTACCCCTCCTGCCGTTCGGGTGGCGTGTGGGCATCCCTTGTTTAGTGGCATTATTCGCGTTGACAGGATTGATGGGACGTTTCATCAAGCAATTAAACAAAACAAAACCAAAAAAATAAAAGGGTGCAGCTTGTTCCAAAATCCGGAGGCAGCAGCCGGCATAAATTAACGTGTGTATTTGAGTGTTTACTCCAGCACTGTTTTCTGCCTTCCCAGGGGAGGTAATTAAGACAGAGGCTGTTTCTCTCCTACCACGAGGTATCAGGAGATGTTGCCACATCCCCTTAACTCCCGTGGACCTCCTCGGGCCTGGCAGACGATCAATTTAGCGAATTGAGGAGAGGAGACTTGATTTCTTTTGGACTCTTAAGTTCAGGCTTTGTGGTTTCCCCGGGTGGGTTGGTTCGTGGTTGCTGGGCTTCTTTACCAGCCCCGAGTGCCTGAGCAGCGAGCTCAAGGGTGGAGCGGCTTGTTCTCTTATCAGGAGTTGATCACGGAGCTATTAATGGATGCAAATCTGTTTGTTCACCCTGCTTTGATAAACAACGGGCGCTGCTGCTCCCCTGGGATGCGATTTGTGCTCCCGATTTGTGCTCCCGTTTCCTCTCTCGCTGCCACGCAGCCCCCCCGGCCATGGCCTGGGGCATCCGGGCACCAGGAGAGAGATTTGGGGCTTGATTTCCTTCTGCTGGCAGCTCCTGGTGGGCAAACCCCCCCGGTGGCTCAGCCCAGGCTGCTGCTGGCTGTGCTCACAAAGCCAGTTCCCATTTTTGCCGCGTGACTTTGATTCTGATTTTAGGACTGACCTTTAGCAGCTGTTCCTGCAATCCAGAGGTGCTGTAATGAGCTCTGTGCTCTGGGGGGACCTTAAAGCTCATCCAGTGCCACCCCCTGCCACGGGCAGGGCCACCTTCTGCTGTCCCAGGTTGCTCCAACCCGGCCTTGGGCACTTCCAGGGATGGGGCAGCCACAGATGCTCTGGGAAATCCATTCCAGGGCCTCCCCACCCTCCCAGGGAGGAATTCCTTCCCTGTAGCAGCATCAAGTGCCTGAGCAGGACTTGGCCCAGCGGGGTCTCCTGTGCCTGGGGACTTGGGGAGGACGTCTGGGGGGGCACCTCTCACCTTTTGCTACAAATCACCTTGGACAGTTCCTTCTCCCTCTTCCTCAGGCTGTGACATCCTCCCTGGGGGGGTTTGAGACGTGGAGATGTGACCCTTGGGGACCTGGTCAGTGGTGGCCTTGGCAGGGCTGGCCTGACAGCTGCCCCCCTGTGATCCTGGGGGCCTTTTCCATGATTTTTGTTCTCAAATAGCACCAAACCCCCTTCCCCACGTGTGATAACCACACCAACACTGTCAATCCCCTGCACTCCCAGAGCCATCCCCAGCGTCTCCACCCACGTTCATTCAGCCTCACGACCTTCCACGGGGACAAACTGCCAGGATGAGTCACATTCCAGGGCAGGGGAGGGGAGCAGAGCCAGGCTGTGCCTGTGCTCCCAGCAGGGCAAGGGGGGGCACACCCAGGGCTGACTCACACTGGGGGGGAAAGGAGTCCCCTCCAGGCCCCTCCGTGACTCATTTGCAGAGCCCCAAAAGGAGCCTGGAGGGTCCCTCAGCCCCCCTGGCTGAGCACCAGGCACGTCCCATGCCCAGGACAAGGGCTGTGTTTACACCCCGGCTGGAAAAGGGGGATAAGGAGGAGTTTTTAGGAACAGGAAGGTGAAGCTGTGAAGGCTGGGGTGAAGAACACCCAATCCCTGGTTTTCTGCCCCACTCCTGGATATGTTCCTGTGCCACCTGCTCCAAGTGGCTCTGCCTGGGCAGGGGGGTTGCACAGGATGATCTCCAGAGGACCCTTCCAACACCAACTAGTCTGGGGTGCTGTGACCCACCCCCTTTGCAAGGATTTGGGTTTCCCCTTCTCCCTCAGCTCTCCAGCTCCATCCCAACCCTTGTTGTCCTGCAGGGAATCTCACACACCAAATCTCACTTTCCCCTTCAATTAGGAATATTTGCAGCAACACCTCGTGCTGGAGAGATCCTTCCCAGGGTTTGAGAGATCCTTCCCAGGGTTTGAGAGATCCTTCCCAGGGTTTAAGAGATCCTTCCCAGGGTTTGACCTTGAGGCACGAGGGCTGAGGAATCTGATGGATGCAAAAAGCCAAGTGGTTCTCAGGATTTATTTATTTTTTTTGTTTGTTTAATTACCATCATCCACCACATTTTCATTTGAGGCATCAAAGGCAAAATACAAATATGCTCAAACCTGCTCTGTGCCTGCAGTGGAAGGCTGTCTGTCTGTCATCTCCAGCCTTTGCTGGGGACAAACAAACCCTCTCTGCTTTGTTCTCTGGCGGCGTTTTGTTCCGTGCATTAATTTCTCCTCTAAAATTAAAATTCAAATTAAAAAAAACAAACTAAAAAAAAAAAAAATCCCCGAGATTCGGCACTTTGCAGAAGGGAAAAAGTGCTGCTTAGGGGATTAAAAAGAAAATACCTCCTTTCTTTCAACTAAATTACAAAGCACTTGTGCTGCTTTGTACCTGAGAACGTGGAGGAAAGGAGCAGTTTGTTTTTAGAGCCAGATTGGATGGAGAGATGAAATGGCTGAGTCCTCTTCAAAAGCCACCCCCAGTGCCAGGGAACTGAGGCTGCAGAGTGTTTGTTGGTGCCTTTGTCCAGGGTGCTCTGACAATTCTGCTTGTTTTAGTCCTGATCAGAGCCCCAGAGTGTTCCTGCACAGGGCTGGGAGAGGAGGGAGCCGGGAGGGGAGGATTTTGGAATCACAGAGTGGAATCACTGAGGTTGGGAAAGACCTTCAAGGTCATCAAGACCTTCAAGGTCACCGAGTCTACCCTGTGCCCCATCCCCACCTTGTCCCCCAGCCCAGAGCACTGAGTGCCACATCCAGTCCTTCCTTGGACACCTCCAGGGATGGGGACCCTTGCAATGTTTAACAACCCTTTCCGTGCAGAAATTCCTCCTGATATCCAACCTGAACCTCCAGTCCCTTCCCTAGCCTTTGTTGCTCTTCTCTGGACCTGCTCCAGCCCCTCAATGTCCTTCCTGAATTGAGGGGCCCAGAACTGGACACAGCACTCCAGGGGTGGCCTCACCAGTGCTGAGTCCAGGGCAAGAATCACTTCCTTGGCCCTGTTAGCCACACTGTTCCTGAGCCAGGCCAGGATCCATTGGCCCTCTTGTCCCCCTGGGCACACTCTGGCTCCTGTTCAGCTTCCTGTCCATCCCAAATCCCAGCTCCCTTCCTGCCTGACTGCTCTCCAGCCACTCTGTCCCCAGCCCGTTGTGGCCAAAGTGCAGGACCCGCCCTTGGCCTGGTTGAACCTCATCCCGTTGGAATCAGCCCATGGATCCAACCTATCCAGGTCCCTCTGCAGAGCCCTCCTGCCTTCCAGCTGATCCACACTCCCCCCCCAGCTCAGTGTCATCTGACAAGCGCTTGGAGGGTTTTTTTTGGGGACCGTGTCGCGGTGCCTGCGAGTTCTTAGAGATGCTAAACGCGGAGCATCCCCCGGCAGCCGAGGCCCCTCAGGTCCCCGAGCCGTCAAATCGCGGCGTTCCCGCGGCTGAACATTCCATAGGAAACGATGGAGAGGAAGAGAGAGAGAGAGGAGGGGAAAAAAAAAAAGAATAGAAGTATGAAAACGACTCCTGTAGCACCTCACCTCTGCTTCAACCTCCCCGCTTTCATGTCTCGGCTGATTTGTTTTGATCACCGCGAGCCGAGGTTCGTTTGAATCCCATTCACGGGGAATTCATGGAAATGAGGAGCCGCTAATGAGTCGCGCAGCAGCTGGTGGGAGGAGGAGATCGGGGGCACCGGCGGGTGACGCGGCTCCCGGGGGACCAGGCGGGGGGGGGTGGGATGCTCTGCATCCCCCAAAATCTCTGTAACCCCAAAGTGGTGCCCGCGGGACCTTCCTCCAGCTCCTGGAAACACGGGCAGTGACACAAGAGCTGTGGGGAGTCCCTTACCCTGTGAGAAACGTATTGAAATGTCATTTTTTTAAATGAAGATACTTCGGTTTTTGATGTAAAATTGTCTTCTTTTTTTTTTTTTTTAAATATCCTGATTCTCATGGAAAAACTGGTGGAACTGCAAATCCTGTAACTACAGCAGTGAGAACTCCAAGAGAGGCCTCATATTTTTATATCTTTTATCATAATAAGGCTCAGACCAACTCCTGGGGAAGGCCTCGTGGGGCTTGTGTGATTCCACATGTGGGGAGCCCCTAAATCTTCCAGGAAAGAAAAAAGAAAACTTATTTTTTGCAGAAAGAAAAGCCTAACTTGGAGTGCATTGGATTTTTTTTCCCCCAGGGGCGCTGTCCAACATTAAACAGGAATTAAATTCAGTTTTGTCGCAGTCCAGCGTTTCTAAAAGTGCATTTTTACCCCTTTTAGTTGTTTTTTTCCCCTCTTACTCTAAATAATTCCCTGGTTCCTTGAGTGTCAACACACCCAAATGGAAAGAAAAGCTGATTTCCATACACTTATATCAAATACATCTAAAATGACCCAATTCTGAGCCAATTCACCCACTGTTCAGTTTGAGGAGAAAAAAACCCACCCCCTGGTATCTCCTTCTGCTGAAAAGCACATTTGGGGCCCATGTCCTTCAGCCCCAAAGTTGCAGTTCTTGGTTGCAGATGTTTTTAATTCCTCCCCAATTTGTTGTAATCATCACCACGAGCATTTCTGCCAAAACAGTTGTAAAAACTCCCATTTTCCCAAGGAAAATCATCAAAACACGTTCACGGCTCACGCAACCTGTTTGTTGAGCTGTGGCAGGAACGGAGCAAAATCAAGGTACAATTCATTAAAATCTGGGGCCCTCTCCCCAGATTTCAGCTTTTCCAAGATTTCTCTGCCCTGGATACAGGAATTGTTGTGGCCAGAGGGCCCTGGGGAGAGGGGTGTGCTGGTGTCCAACAGGATGTGACCAACTCAGCTCGAAAAAACGGGATGGAAATGGCTTTTTTTTTCCCCCCTGAGACATCAACCATTCTTTCCTCTTTTTTGTTGGGATTTTAGAGCAAAGCTGTTCTGGGACTTTTTTTTTTGGGGGGTGTGATTTTTTTTAGGTGGGGAATCAGCTCCCTGTGCATCAGGCTGGGGAGGAGGAGAGTTCCTGAGGGCTTTGCAGCCCTCTGGGGTTGTTTGGGTTCCCCATCCCAAGGATCTCACCCGGCTCTGCCCCTTCCCAGTGGGATTGGAAGGAAGCACCAGCAGGCAGTGGGAGCTTGGGGGAGGCTGTGGGGAGGCTGTGGGGAGCCAGGCTGCCCTTCCATCTCCTCCTCACTCCTCCCTGAGGTGCCTGGGATCCATTCCCAGCTCCTGGACCTCCGGGGGGGGGGTCATGGCTTGTTCTGGGCAAACGAGCACCAGGCTGGGATTTAATAAAGAGCCATTTGACTCTGCACAAAGCCAGGGGTCTCCATGGCAGCTGCAGCGTCTGCTGCTGGTCAAGAGGCAATTTTCTGATTAAACACTTTGCTGAGAGCTTTTCTGTGCCCCTTTAATCCCTGACCCTCCCCGAGCAGGGAGGGGAGGTTGGGGGGCCCTGGCCACGCTCAGCCCGTTCCTCTCTGCCTCTCACCCCTGGTTCAAGCCCAGAGGTGAAGCCAAACAACCCCTGAAGGATTTTAAAGCATTGCTGCTGCCCCTTCCACTGGCACCTGTGGCTCTGCGAGCTCCCCCTCTCCTCTCCCACTTCCCAACCAGGCTGTGAGTAACTTGGGAGGTCAAACAGGATTTGTGCTGCCTCTGCCTGACCCAGGGGGCCTCTGGGCTTGACCTTGAGGGCCAGGGTTGTCTCCTGCTCCTGGGAATGCTGGTTTGATCCCCCCTAAAGCACCGTGGGAGCTGCTGATGTGCCGGGGCTCGGGCTTCCAGCTGTGCCTCTGGGGATCCAAAGCGTGGGGAAAGTGCATTTTCCAGGGGCTGCTGTGGCTGTGCCGGGAAAACGGGCTGGAAAAGCTGTGGGCAAGTGGGAGAATTTGAACCCAGAGAGTGTTTAGGGCCCCTTGGCTGGAGGAGCAGGGGTAAATCCCCCCTGGGCTCTCCGGGTGCCCAGGGATGAGGAGGTTTTCCAGACACAGGAGTTGCAGGCTCAGCTTTCCGGGTGTCCCTCACCCCCAGGCTGCACTTTATGCCACTCATCTCTTTTTTCCCACATACAGACCCTGTAGGGAGGCTCCCGAGTGACACCAGGCGTTGCTGGGGGCTCCCGAATTTGTTGTAATGACTCCAACCCAAAACAAGAGCCCGGGGGCACAGCCCGTCCTTAGGGCGGTGATTTGGTGTGATTTGGTGGTGATTTGGGGTGATTTGGGGTGATTTGGTGGTGATTTGGGGTGATTTGGGGTGATTTGGGGTGATTGCAGCCTGGCTGCAGTGC
>NW_020925687.1:9116-10406 GCF_003984885.1 Neopelma chrysocephalum
GCAGCCTGGCTGCAGTGCCCGGGCTCCCCCACCGGGATAATTTGGGCCACTTTCCCTCCGTTCCACTCAATTGCTGGGGTCACTTCATTGCTGCTTTTTCAGAGCATTTCCTTCTGGCAGGAGGTTTCCCCCGGCTGGGAAGCGGGATGGAGGGAGGGCGGTTGGTGGTCCCTGATGGAATCTCTCCTTCCCAAATCACTTCTCCTGGTTGAATTCCCGTGCAAACCACCCTCTGTGGCTGTTTCTCAGCTCTTGGCAACTCCCTTTAGGAAGCAGAGGGGAAAAAGGCTCCGTGGGGTTTGTTGCTGCTCCAACAGGGAGGGATGAAGTGGCACAGGTTGGAAAAGGAGGATTTGGGAAATAACTGGTGGCAGGTTTGCTTTTCTGTTCCTTTTTGGTTGAAGCTGTTGGCATCCCAAGTAGGGAAAACGTTAATTTATTAATTTTTTATTAATCCCATCACCCTGGAGCAGCCAGAAAGGAGGGAAGAGGCACTTTTGGGCCCCACCAAACGTTACCAGCACCATCCCCACTGCTCTGGGCTGGGGAGGTTGCACAGGCCAGTGGTGGGGGCTGAGACACCACTGCTATTCCCCATTAAGGTCTCTCAGCACTCAATTAATTCAGATTTTACCAGACAGCTATTTGTTTGTTAAATTAAAACCAGCTGGTTATTGAAAGAAACATATTTATTGGGAATTAGCAGCCATGTGCTGGATGGATATTTACTACCTAGTTGTCAAAGCCCAGACACAAAGCTGTGTTTAATAATCATTTTTTTTTCTTTTCAATTAACTTAGGGGGGAAAAAAATCATCCCATTAATTCCAAATTAAGTGCACATTTGGAAAATTTCAATTCCGAAGAGTGCTGACGCTGCTGTTGTGTTCCAGCTGCGGAGGGTCTGGCTCTGGTGAAGATGTTCTGGCATTTGTCACTCCTCACCCTTCCCCAGGCGTGGTCCAGGGGGCTCTGGTACCCCCAGAGCCTCAGCTCTGCCCTCCCCAGGCTGAACCAGAGGCTTTGTGGACCCACCTGGGGACTCTGGGGCCAAAAACAACCTGTTCCTCTCCTCCTGCAACAAAAAGTTTCGGGTATCTCAACGTTCAGAAGAAAATGTGGATAATTGGGTCTTCCTGGGCCAGGCAGGGAGGGCCATGAATGATTTAGAGGGAGCTGGATGGCAATCAGAGCTCTCCAGCTGCCCTGTGCTGCCTTTCTTCCTCAGCTCGCTCTGTGCTGAAACATTTATTGCCCATCACAGGCCGTTTCCTCGGGTGCCCAGTGCCTG
>NW_020925688.1:0-12357 GCF_003984885.1 Neopelma chrysocephalum
GGGTCTGCCCCAAAATCCGGGGGTCTGCCCCAAAATCCGGGGGTCTGTGGGGTAACCTGGGGGTCTGCAGGAAAACTCGGCGGTCCGTGGGATAACCCGAGGGGCTGCCCTAAAACCCGAGGGGGGCCGCACCTGGAGGTGTGGGGGGGGGGGGAGTTTGCCCCAGAAACCAGGGATCCGCTGGAAAACCTGGGAAAACCGAGGGGCTGCCCCCTGAATCCCGGGAGTCTGGCTGGGCCAGGGTGGTCCTGGGAAGGCAGGACGGACACGTGGGCAGGGACAAACCCGGGTCGAAGTGGGCTGGACTAAGCCGGGCCTAAGCCGGAGCTGGGGGTGGGGTGGTGCCAGCGCGGGGCCGCGTCCCCCCCCCCCTTGGGAGCTCCTCGGGGTGCCGGGATTTGGGAACGGGCTCGTCCTTCCCTCGATTTTAACCCGCTCTTCCCTTTGCCCCCGCCGGTTCTTTATTTATTTATTTATTTATTTATTTATTTATTTATTTCTTATTTCTCGTTTCCCGGCAGTTTTTTCTCTCTCTCGGCGCTGCTGCTGCTCTGGGAGGGGGGTTTAGTTTGTACGTAAGACAAGCCCTGTTGAAAATAAAGTTATATCCTGTCTGTGGTCTACCACCTTCTGCTCACCCCCAGCTCCTCGCCGTGTCGAGAGGGCTTCAGAGAAATCCAATTAATTATTAATTTTCTGCCTCTTTTCCTCTCGGTCTTTTCCGCTTTTTTTCTCCCCGTTTTTGGTGCTGTGGGTGGTGGAAAGTCGGATTTAAGGGAGGCTGTGTGTGAACTCTGGCAGTCGCTGGAGGTAAAATATTGGTAATTTGAGTGTTTAGAAGAAGCTCGACTGCACAGATTTTCACTTAGGAGCAAATTCCAAACAGGAAAATAAGTGCAAGGGAAGAAAAGAGCTTCTCTTTTTTTTTTTTTGCTTTGACTTGAGAAAAAGTTTTTCTTCTGGCTTTAACTTGAGGAAGAACTTTAAATATAACTCTGCAAAAACTTAGAAATCAGTGGTAGAAGTATTTATTTGAACTTGCTCAGTACAAAGTACCAGCAAATGCCAAGAAAATGTGTGAAATACTTCAGTATTTTTCGTTGCTGTTCCAAGCACAGAGTTTTTCCAGAGAGAACTTGTATTTTTAGTGGGCAGTTGTCTTTCAAGCTGTAGGTTTGGCTTTTTTTCCTCATCTCAGTGGTACAGAAAACTCCTTTTTTCAGGCTTTCCCAAGAGTTTAATGGCACATCTTCCCTGAGCCTGAGTCCAAACGGTGCCTGAATCTTCCAGAGGGAAAATCAGCTGATGTTCCCACACAGACAGAGCTGAAATTCCCATTTTTTTTTTGGTGCCACTGGTGCCTAAATCCCACTGTCTGCTGGGCAGTACCCGGAGCAGGCAAAGTGCTCCAGGCTGTTCCCTCTTTCCCACTTGGCTTCCCTTGAAACACCTTCATTCCTGCTGCCAGGAGCGATTCCAGAGGGTCCTGCAGGACGGAACTTGTCTCTAAACAACGAGCTGGGGACTGGAGATAACAAAATTTGGGTTCAGAAGGTGCCCAACCCCACTGGCTTTGCCTCTGGAAGCTGCTGGGAGCCTGTGGATCAGTTCTCTCCAGAGTTAATGATCCCGTTTCCATCCTGAGGGGCTGTGGGAGTGTTAAAACTTCCTTAAAGCTGCACAAAATCCCCCAAATCCCAGGGGTTTGGGAGTTTTGGGTGTCACTGGGTGTCTGTGACCCCGAGAAGGGCTGAAGGGCATCAGTCCCTTCCCACCCCAACATTCCCAGCTCCAACCTGGGCAGTCCCAGGAGGCTCTGCAGGACAAAGTGTGTTGTCCCAGCTCGCCAGAGGCACGTTGGGAATTCAGCAGGAAGCGTGTGGAGATTTATTCCCACAATCCCAGGATGGTTTGGGCTGGAAGGGACCTTAAAGCTCATCCTGCTCCATGGGCAGGGACACCTTCCATAGACCAGGTGGCTCCAGCCTGGCCTCGGACGCTTCCAGGGATGGGGCAGCCACAGCTGCTCTGGGAATTCCTCCCTGGGAGGCTGGTGAGGGGCTGGGATGGAATTCCCAGAGCAGCTGTGGCTGCCCCATCCATGGAAGTGTCCGAGACCGGGTCGGAGCCCCCTGGGATAGTGGGAGGTGTCCCTGCCCCTGGCAGGGGTTGGATCCAGATTATCCTCAAGTTCCTTCCAGCCTGACCCATCCTGGGATCCTGTGAGTCCGTAAAACAGCTCTGTGGCACCTTCCCTAGGGAAGAGCTCCAGGAATATGTGTGGACAGCATTCCCCTGCTCTGGCTGGGGGGGCTTCCCTGTCCCCCCTGTTCCAGGGCTGACTCGGGGTCTCCTTTCCCAGTCCCTGGAGTGCACCCAAAAATCCCAGAGGATGTTGGAGCCACCAATGAGAGATGTTGGAGAACAATGAGAGGAGACACCCCATAAAAACACCCCTCGTGCTGAGTGATCCCTTGGCTTTGCAGGGGGCTGTGATGGTTCTGGAAGCCTTTCCAGGGTGGTTTATGCTCCGGGTGGGAAAGCTGAAGGCGTTGGAGCTGCCCCAGCTCAGAGCCAGGTGGGCTGAGGGTGTCTCCAGAGCCCAGCAGTCTGACCTGTTTGGTTGGTTTCGTGCAGAAAAGTTCATTTCAGAGCAGGATAACAAATATTTCCACCCCAGAAGAGAAAACCCTATTGACCAAACCCCTCCACCTGCCCCAGTCAGGGGAGAGGAGAAAGCCTAAAATTCAGCGTGGAAAAGAGGCCAAGATCCCCTCGTGATGTTCCTCCTGGACTTCTCATCTCAAGTCAGGGAGGAATCACTGAATAGTTACAGAAATCCAAAGTCCTGGCAGTGTTTGGGAGCATCCCAACCCCATCTCCATCTAAATCCTATCCCTGGAAAAAGAACCTCTTCCACAGGCAGGACTTGTGATTGATGCAGAATCTCTTCCATCAAACTTCTTTTCTGCTTTTAATGGAACAGATTCCTGGACTGGCACAAGGAGTCAGTGCTGGTTGGGAGGGAAAACACGAATTCCTTCTGTCCCCAGGGCTCCAGCTCAGCATTCCCTGCTCCCAGGGGATAACCAGTGTTAGCTCCAGGGTGGGATCCTGGAAGGGCCCCTGCACAGCCAGTCCCGCAGCTCCCAGTGGGATCCTCGGGCTTCTCCCATCTTCTACTGGTTTTGCAGCTTTTCTCTGTGCCAGGAAAACTCCACCTCATCACCCACCCCTTCCACAGCCTCCTCTGAGTTAAGTTTGTGGAGCTGAGCCCACAGGTGACACCTGGGAGTTCCAAGGAGGCTGGGAAAAATGTCAGCATTTGGTGAAAATCCTCTGGGATTTGGGTCCGAAGGCTCCACGTTTGGGAACACTCTTGGCTTCGGGGCTAAAATCACGGACATTTTTTCCCAGCTGTTGGATTTCAGCATTTTCCCATCTAATCACTGCTAAGGGCCAAAGGTTTCCACTTTGGATCTCTGGATAAGTGTCTCCAAAGCCCCTCCGAGCCCAGAGCTGGATCCCTTTGGATCCCAGTCCAGCCTCCCCTCCGCAGTTGATTTATATAACTGGAATAGCTGGGGAAGTGAGAAACTTCCTTCCTCTCTTGGGATACAATGCCAAGGATGTCAAACCCCCCGAGCTGGGAAGAGCTGGGCTGTCCCTTCCCTGCACTCATTAAACAGCTCTGAGGAGCCCACGCCATTCCCTGGAATTCTCAGTTCCATGGGCAGGGATGAAGGACCAGCCTCCTCCTCCTCCTCCTCCCAGGAAAACAACGGGTGCCTCAGCTTTGGGTGGCATCCCTGGGATCCTTCCATCCCTTGGGAGGGTCCTCCCCCCCCTTTTTTCCCAGTAGGAATATTTGGATTCATTGTCCAGGGCGGATTTCAGGTTGGAAAAGAACTTTCCAAAGTCTCCCTGCATTGGCACAGCTGAAGGTGGTTCTCTCTCCTTCTCTCCTCTCTTCCCATTCCCAGGGGGGGCAGCCTGTATTCCTGACATAAACACCAGGGAAAACCACTCCTGAAATTCCAAAATAACCTTGTTATTTTGGAAGGAGAAACCCCCTCCAATCTTGGGCTTCCCCTGGAAACTCCACATTAATTCTGGGAAGGGGGTCCCAGCGCTGGGATCTGGAGCTCCCAAGCAAGGAGGAGCAGTTGCTTCAAGGAATTCTTTTCCCTTGAAATCTGCTGGGAAAAAAAAAAAAAGAAAAAAAAGAAAAAAATTACCACCAGCAATGAGTGATCCCATCAATCCTAAATTTAGAAATGAATCTAATTTCTGAGCCTGGCTTTTGAGCAGGAAAGCAGGTTATGGAATGACCTAGTATGGAGTGTTGGGGGAAGAGAGGCAACTTCAGGGACCTTGGAGTTGGAATTAGCAGGGGATTAAGGGAAATTAAGGCATTTTTACGTGCTGGTAACAAACATCTTATTGCCAGAAGGAGCAGTGTTAATAAAGGCTTCTGGTAAACAGGGCAAAGAGTCTCATAATCCTCAGGAAAACAGTTTTTCCAAAACACAGGGAACACCAACACCAACAACCTCCAGTGGGGGGTTCATTTGGATCGGGAAAACCCGGCTCTGTTTTCCCAAACCTTTGGCTCCGGTGCTTCAGTGGAACTTCAAAGCTCTGCTGGCACCTCCCAAATGCCCAGCCAGGTCCTTGGGAATTCCAGGGCCTGGAGAATTCAGAGTTTTATTTTATTCTCTGTGTGTTTTGCTCCGAGTTCCTACTTTTCGCTCTTGATCTGCCTCTTCACCGGAGTCCCTTTTAAACCAGAACTGTGCCGAGCTCATTTCTTCTCCCTTGGAGATTCCTACGTTTGATTCCTTTGAAATCCTCCCTCCAAGGCTCCCTCCCTCCTTCCAGGACCTTGATGTTGGTCCTGGAGATTATCAGTGTGCTGAGATTAAGCACAGGCTGAAATTTAACCCCCTGCTCGATGCTTCTGTCCATCCCCCACCTCGGTCCCACTCTCTGGGGTAAGAAGGGCTTTACTTTCTGTTTAAAACAAAAAAAAATGAGCTAATTCAGTCCAAAATGACTTTGTCCTCGGTGTCTGGGCACAGGGATGGGGTTGGAGCAACGGGAACAGTGGCCTCAATATCCAAAGAAATCCAAAGTGAGGCCTGGCAGTGGCTTTGGAGGATCTTGTGCCGTTTGAATCTCGGTTGGAGCGAGAACGTTTTCCACGGGCAGGACTCGTTATTAAGGCAGGTTCTGCTCCCTTGGGCTCTTTATCCCTCGGTTCCCTCATCCTTAAGGATGGATCTCCAGCCAGGATTTGTCTGTCAAGCCACAGGGAAGTGCTGCTGCCGTGGCACCCGCACACACAGAGCCCTGATTGTGCCACGCTCCTCTCCCTGGGGAAGAAGCTCCTGGGAATCGCTCGGATCCAGGTGTGGAATTCAGGGGGAGCCCCTGGGGCTGCAGCTCTGAACCCTTCTCCTTGTGGAGGACATTCCCAGCTCCCCCTGAACCCCCCCGGGGTTTGGATCTGGGGGAGCAAACCCTGCCCAGGCTGAGCCTTTCTGGGCCCAGTTCAGCAACTGGGGGGTTGGTCAGGGCTGATTAATGACGAGGGGTAATTAGCAGTGACAACCCCGAGTCAGGGACAACCTCCTGCCATTCCCAGGGCTCTCTGGAGACAAACACAAACCCCTGCTGGAAAAAGGGCTTTGAAGCCTTTCAGTTGGGCAACCTAAAAAAAAAAATCCCGAATTTGTGCCTGGCCCAGCAGACCAGTCTGGCCTTTCAATCCCCAATTCTTGAATCCCTTGGCAGGGACCACCCCCCCCTGTGCCCGAGGGACAGAGCAGAGTTTTAATTGTGACATCACCAATATTATAAGACTGTTGGATCTACTTCATGCTGAGAAACGAAGCCCAAATTGCTGCTGTTTTCCTAGAAAATGGGGTGATTCCAGACAGAGTTTTTGGTCACTTCTCTTCCACAAGTGGTAAAATCTCTCAGTTAGCGAGCTCGTATTTATATTTTTCCCCCCATCCCTGATAATTTGGAGGCAGAAAAGACCAAAACGCTCCATGAGGGAGGAAGTTTGGTGCATGTTTTAATTCTATTTAATTGTGATAATAATGGTGTATCAACTCTGCTGGGGGTGTCAGAGCTTGGGCACAGGGACCAGCGTGGATTAATAATTTAAATATTTTTCAGTCAGGAGCCAACAAAAAAACCCAAATGAGGCACAAGTGACAGCATTTGTTATTGCACTTGGGAAGCAGTAATTAATTCTTGGAAATTCCCATTTTAGTGGCCCAGAGAGCTGCACACAGAGCAAGATGCTGCTGGCTGGCAGGATTCCTCTGGGCAGATTCCCTGGGGCTGAGCATCCCTTGGGAAAAGGATTCCAGGGTGTTCTGGAAGGGGAAGAGCCTCCCGGAGCTCTTATCTCATGCACTGGGTGATAACAGCAGTGAGGGCTCCTGGTTCCCTTTGGGTGGATCACACTTGGAGGAGTTGGAAATAAACCTGGGGGTCCAGGTGGAAAAGGATTCTCGGGAATATCCCACAGCAGGGAGAACAGGGGGATGTGTGATCAGCCAAACCTCCCAGACCCAAACTCTGGTGGGGTGGGGGGTTGTACAACTGGTTAATTCTCCCTTTAATCAGGGTCAGGTCCCTGATGAGCCACGTGACAGAGGTGCTTGTTTACAGCCATCCCATCCCCTCCAGGAACGGCTCCCCGGCTCTGACTCACTGTTTGCCAGCAAAACAAGCCTGTCCTGGGATCCTGAGGAGCTGGGAGGGATCAGAGCCCTTGGCTTTGGGGGGCTGAGATGGGCTCTGGCAGCTCCCCCAGGGCCAGCCCTGCCGGGGGGGGACTTTGCTCCCTTCCCGCTTCCAGCACAATCGATAGTCCATGGAGCGCTCGTGGAACGGGAGCAGAGCTTCCCAATAAATCCCCTCCCGGCCATCCCACTGCTCACTGCAGGCAGGGCCAGGGAATGTCACCCCAAAGGCACCTCCTGGGCCAGGCTGCTCCTCCTGGAGCCTCCTCCTCTTCCATCCCTGCTCCAGAAGGATTCATTTCTGTTTTGGGGTCATTTCCCCTCACTTTTGACACTTGCTGATCCCACATCCCACTGTGCTGCAGGGAAGGGTTCCCATGGAAGTGTTGCCCCCCATGGAAGTGTTGTCCCCATGGAAGTGTTGCCCCCCATGGAAGTTTTGCCCCCCATGGAAGTGTTGCCCCCCGTGGGTGGGAGGTGGGGGACACAGTGACCCCAAGAGGTCTCGGATCCTTCCCAAAAAGCACCAGTTTTCCCTCTCATCGAATTCCCGCTGCAAGTTGCACCTGCAGGAAAATAGTTTGGCCAGAAAACAAGGACAGGATCATCCCTCGGTGTGGAACCTATGGAATTCCTGTCATTCCTGGCATGAGCCATCTTAAAATCCTATTCCCAGGGGTTTCCCCTTTTCTCCTTGAACTATTGAAGGATGTGGTTGGTTCATTCCAAACTTCTCCCCAGCAGTGTGAAAGATCCCAGAATCCCGGGATCACTGAGGTTGGAAAAGCCCTCCAGGATCATCCACCCCGTGCCCAACTCCCCCCTTGTCCCCCAGCCCAGAGCACTGAGGGCCAGTCCAGGGGTGGGGACTCCAAACCTCCCTGGGCAGCCCCTTCCACTGCCTGACCACCCTTTCCATGAGGGAATTCCTCTGGATAAAACCCCTTCACGAGGTTCTTGGGAGCGAGGGGAGCGCAGCAGCTGCTGGAGGTGTCTCAGCTCCCCCTCCCTCGGTGCTCTGGACCATCAAACCACCCGGGAGCTGCCTCTGCCTTTGCCAAACCCTTTCCAGGGCTCCGGAACCCGTTTGTCCTGTTCATCACCCCAACCCTGGCAGCTTCCCAGGCTCCCGTGGCCGCAGGACGGTGACCAAGGCCCCCAGCTCTGGCTCCAGCTCTGCTCCTTGCTCCTGCCTGACCCACTCTGGGACGTGCATCGAAGGGAGGCTTCGTCTCCCTCGTCCTTCCTCCTTTAGGGACAACTTCTCCTGGGTTTTCAGGGCTTTTTTCCCTCACATCCCAATCCCAAATTCTGCTCCCGCCGCCACCAAACCCGTGCCCGGTGTGTGTTGTGCTGGGGGTGTTTTAGGAAGGGTGGATGGCACAGTGTTAAAATGTCAGGAAGGACGACATTTGCCCCATACGATGATGGGCACAGTGTTAAAATGTTCAGGAAAGGTGATTTGATCCATATTATTTATGGACTTGGCGTTTGGCGAAACAAAACTTTGCGTTTGGCGTTTGTGGCTCCGGGAAAGTTGGTGATGAGACCTTGGGCTGTGCCGGGGAGTGGAGGCTCCAGAACATCAACCCAGGTCACAAAATGAACGTTTATGGGGTTTCCTGCCTTTGTGCCACATTCCCAAGGGAAACCCAGGCCCGAGCGAGCACCGAGGGCACTTTGTGGGTTGGATCCGTATAAAAATTGATCCAAACAAACGCAGTGTGGGGAGGAGGGAACCACCCCCAAGGGGCTTCAGGGAATGCCCTCCTTGGAACTGTCACCATGGTGACACACCCCAGGGATGCCACCTCCCCTGGAGAATTCCAGCCTTCCCTCTTCCCTGGGTTTAACTGAGCAGCTTTAACCCAGGCCCAGGTGGGAGGTGCTGAGGTAAAACACGGCCCAGGCGTCGCTTTTCCATCCCTGGAGGTGCCCAAGGAACCCCCTGGACGTGGCACTCGGGGCTCTGGGCACAGGGTGGACTCCGTGACCTTGGAGGGCTTTTCCAACCCCGGCGATCCCGGGATTTTGGGATTCTGGGCATCATCACCTGGGTCACGACAAGGCTGCTGCCTGCCCACAGAAACAGCCCCTCCAATTCTCAGCAACTGGGGTTTAATTGGAATATATTTAATTTAGATTGAAATCCAGTGATCTGAGTAACAGAACCCTGCCTGTTTTAATGAAGGTGGGGTTTGGTTGGAAGGTCCAGAGCCCCAAAAAGGAGGATATTCAGATTAAAGGTGCATTTGAGGTGCTATTTCTAGGACTGTCCTGGAGTGGAGGGTGTCCCTGAGATGGCATGAGATGAGCTTTAAGGTCCTTCCAACCCAAACCATCCCGGGATTCTGCTTTAGCTGGGATGGGGGATTCTGCAATCATATTTTAGCCACGGTCTCCTGCCTGGTCTGGGTGTTGATGTATTAAAGCAGGGATCAGATACCATTGATTAATTAGTGGCTGATGTCTGCTTTGGCTCTTGGACCCGAGATGCCCACAGAATTCCATCCCAAGTCCCAACTCTTTCCAAGTCCAGCTGGATTTTCCCTGGCACCCGTCGAGTGGGAAGGGATGGGGGGAAGTTCGTGGCTTGGTCCCAGTGGGAAGTGGTGACACTTCCCTTCCCTTCCCTGAGCTTGGAGAGGCACCTGTGGCTTCTGACAGGGGTTTTCCGTGGTTTTTAATGTCAGAAAATACTCGGCAAGACTTTGGAGGATGTGCTGACCGGTGTCGCTGCTGGAATTCCTTTGGGCTGGAATGTGGGGTAGAACAAGGGGATGTGACCCCCAGAGAGGCAGTGGAGGGTCAGTAAGAGACCAAAGGAATGGGAGGGTGAGGGGGAAAATGGGAGTTAGTTGGAAAACCACACCAGAGATCTGCATGTGATAAAGGGATCGGTAATAATAATAATAATAATAGTAGTAGTAGTAATACAGCTCAGAATTCCTTCTGCTGTGGACTCGGCCTAAAATAATTTATATTCTGGATTTAAGATCGGGCGAACGTGGCTTCAGCAAACCCTCCTAAGTTTCCCCGTGAACGGGCAGGAGGGGAGAGAGGCAGCACCGCTCCCAGAACGCCCTTCCCTGCCCCATCCCGGCGCGGCTGGGAGCCGGGAACGCGGCCGGGAATCCTTCCCGTCCCGGGGGATCGGGACCTGCTTCTGGGGAGGATTTTAAACGGGATTTTTAAGAGGGGTTTTAAGGCCACGCAGGGAAGCCGCTGGTTCGCTGCTGGCCCGGGGGGGAGCGTCTCCCCCGAGGGTGGGTCTCTGCCGAGGGTGGGTCGAGCCTGTCCCGAGCACGCGGCGCTCGGAGCTGCTCCGTGGGGTCTTCCCTGGTACCGGTACCGGGAGAGCCGTGCCCGGAGCGGAGAGCCGTGCCCCGGGCACCGTTAATGCGCTTCCTCCCCGGCTGCCCGCGGGCCGGCCGGCGCTCGCACATCTCGGTTAACCCGCCCGGTGTGTCCCGTTCCCGGTTCCCGATCCCGTTCCCGGCTCCGCGGTCGCTCCACGTGGCCCCCGGCGGGACCCCCGCGCGCCCCCCCCCCAGCGCGCGCGCCGCGCGCCCGCCCGGCAGCCAATCGGCGCCCTCGTGACATCCGCGCGCGACCCCCGCGGCCAATGGCGCCCCGCGGCACAAACCTGCGCTCGCTCCCCGCGCGCGCGCCCGGCGCGGGGAGGGGGGGGGGGGGGGGGGGGGGGGCGAAAGGGAGGGGGGGTGAGGGGGGCGCGAAAGGGGGGAACCGGCCCCGCCACCGGCACCGAGACCCCGCAACCGCTCCCCCGGGGGGCTCTCCCCGGTGTCCTCCAGCCCGTTCCCCCCGCCCCCGCCGCGGCACGGGCCGCCCCCGCCCGCCCGCCCGCCCTGCCCCGCGCATGCTCCGCCCGTGACGCCGCGACTCCATGTGTGAGGAGCGCATTATTTGGCACCGGGCGGGGGGAGCGGCGGCGGCGGCGGCGGAGCCGTGGACAAGGGGGGGGGGAGAGGCGATCACCTGGGGGATATCCCCGCACCGGCGAGCACAGGGAGGGGCACGGCGAGGGGCACGGCGGAGCGGCGGCACGGGCAGGGCGCGGAGGAGCGGCGGCAGCGGCGGCGGCGGCGGATGCGGCCGGAGCGGCGGGGGAGGCGCGGCGGAGGAGGAGGAGGAGGAGGAGGGCGGCGAGTTGGCACGTTAAAACTTCTCGGTGGGTTTTATTGTCTCCGGGAGGAGGAGGAGGAGGAGGAGGAGGGCGGGAGGGGTTTTTGGAGGGGGGTTAAGGCAGCGCGGGCTCCGGGCTTGCGGGAGCGCTCCCGGGGAAGTTCCGGCGGTGCGGGGAGCCGGGAAAAGTGCGAAGTGCCGGGCGCCGGGGCGGCGTGGAAGGGGTTGTGTCTGTGTCTGTGTGTCTGTCTGTGGGTTCCGGGGCTCATCCCCACCCCCTCTCCCTTCCCCTTGTGCGAACCCCAAACTTCGCCGAGCCGCCCCCGGGCTGTGTGTGCGGGGGGGTCTCCACCGGCTTTTGTTCGGCGTTTGTTTCGGAAAGTTGTTATGGGCTTTCCGCCGTGCTGCTGCTTCCTCTTCCTCCTCCTCCTCCTCCTCCTCCTCCTCCGTCGCCGCCCGGCGCCACAAGAAGGGGGCAACGGGGGATTATTACACCCCAAAAACCCAAACCCCACCACCCCTCTGCGGGCTCCCAAGGCCGGGCAATCCCCCCCCCCTCCCCTTCCCGCACCGTGTCCCGCAGCCCCCGCCGTGGCCCTGGCCGGCCCCGTGTCACAATAAGAGTCCTGGCCCGCCCCTTCCTTGCGGGTTCAAGGGGCGACCCCCGCATCCCCCTTTTCCCCGGGGATGGGATGGGGGGGACAGCGATCGGTCCCCGCTGCCCCGCGGTGCCCCCGGACGGGGGCACCGCGGGGTAGCGGGGACCGGTCGCTGTCCCCTGGGGGGGGGGTGCTGCGGGACAACCCCCCCCCCCTCTCTCTTTTTTTTTTTTTTTTTTTTTTTTTTTTTTTGGGGTGGGTTTGGTTCCGTCGTTTTTTTTTTTCCTCTCTCTTTTTTTTTTTTTTTTTTGCTTATTTTTTTTTTCCCCCTGTGCTTTCCCGGTAAGCTCAAGAGTTCCTTCCCTGATGGATACGCTGGGATTCCAAGCCCACCCCCCCATTCCCAGCTCTCTCTCTCTCTCTCCAGGTGTTTTCACGCACCTCCGAGAGCAGCTGGAAGCAGAGAGGTTGTAGAGGAGCTGCTGGTGGAGAGACAGTCACACAGGAAGTGAAAGCAGAGGGGGCCTTTGGGAATAAGACATGCCAGGGAGGCTGGAAGCTGCCATGGATCAGCGGGATCCCTCCCAGACAAACTATTGACCGGCTGCTCCAGCGGAAGGAGACGAGGGCAGGGAGGAGGAGGAGGAGCAGGAGGTGGTGAGGGACCAAGGCAGGGAGGAAAGTAAGGAATAAAGAGGTGTGTGGTGTGTGGAAGAAGCTTTTTTTTGGTGGGAGAGATCACCCCTGGGATGTGGGGTGATCCTGCCCTGGTGCCCGCTGGCACCAGCCAAGGGCTCCACCATTTCCAGAGGTATCCCTGAAAGTGGGAGGTGACCCCAAACGTGGCCTCA
>NW_020925689.1:0-6196 GCF_003984885.1 Neopelma chrysocephalum
CCCCCCCCAGGAGCCACCAGTGGCTCTTTTTTTGGGGGTGGAATTTTGTGCTCAAACCTCCCAGTTTTGGTCAAAAGGAGTTGCCCCCCCCCCCGGAATTGGGGGGTTTTGGGGTTTTTTTGTGCTGCTTTAAATTGTTGTTGTGTCTCTGTAGGGGGGGGGGGTGTTCTGACCCCCCCCAATTAACCCTCCCACACCGTTGGGGTCTGTGATTAATTAGGGGGGGGCACTTAACGAACCCCCAGCTCGTTTAGGCCCCTCCAGGAGCGAGAAACAGCCTCTGGTTCAACCCCCCCTTGCCCAAATATTGACATTTTTGGGGGGTTTTTGCCCCCCCACCCTAAAAACAGCCCCCCCAGCCCCCCCTGGGTGCCCTCCTTAAGGAAACTGGGCCATAATTAAGCCGTAATTAACAGTGATTAAGTGATGTCAGAGCCTGAAAGCCCCGCGGGGGGGTCATTAAGGGGGGGCTTGGCCTTAATTAATGGGCTGTTAACGAGTGGTTTGTTCATTAGTCAGGGGGTTTAATTAAAGGGTGGGGGGTGACACCCCCAAATGAGCACTTTGTCAAGGGCCAGCTCGTTAATTAACCCCTGGTTAATTAAAGTGGGGGTTGGAAAGGGGGGCTGTGCCCCCCCAGCCCCTGCCCCTGATAATGGGGGGGGGGAGTTTGGGGTCTGAACCCCCCCCAAAGTGACCCCAAATCCTTCTGTCCCCCCACAGAGGGGGCACAGCATTAATGTGTTAATTAATGTGTTAATTAACGTGTTAATGAGTGACACAAACGAGGCCACGGTGTCATTGGGGGGGCTGTGACCCCCCCCCGGGGTCCCCTGGGGGTCCCTCATTGGGGCAACTCCATTTTGGGGCCGTTTCCTGCAGTTTTGGGGCCATTTCCTCCTTTTTCGGGCTCAATTCCTTCCTTTTTTGGGGTCATTTCCCTCCTTTTTAGTGTTTATTTTCCTCTCTTTTAAGGACAATTTCCTCCTCTTTTGGGCTCCATTTCTCCCTTTTTTTGGGGCCTCTTTTCTCCTTTTTTTTAGAGTCGAGTTCCCCCTTTTGGGGCTCCATTTCTTCCTTTTTGGGGGGTTGTTTCCTCCTCTTTTGGGCTCAGTTCCCTCCTTTTTGGGCTTTATTTCATCCTCTTTCGAGCACAATTCCCCCTTTTTTGGGGGTTGATTTCTGCCCTTTTGAGGGGGGACAATTTTCTCGGGTTTTGGAGTTTATTGTCCACTTTTGGGCTCAATTTCCTCACTTTGAGCTCCATTTCCTCACTTTGGGGAGTGATTTCCCCCTTTTTGGGAGGGGATTTCCCTCTTTTTTGTCCTTCTTTTTTGGGCTCCATTTTCTCTGTTTGGGGCTCAATTTCCCCCCTTTTTAGGCTCATTTTTCCCCTTTTTTAGGCTCAATTTTCCCCTTTTTTGGGCTCAGTTCTCCCCTCTTTTGAGCTCAATTTCCTGCTTTTTTAAGCTCAATTCCCCCGTTTTTTAGCCTCGATTTCCCCCTTTTTTTAGGCTCAATTTCTCCCTTTTTCGAGCTCAATTTCCCCCTTTTTAGGCTCAATTTTCCACTCTTTTATGCTCAATTTCCCCCTTTTTTAGGCTCGATTTCCCCTTTTTTCCCCCAAACCCCCGTCCATCCCTATCAGGGGGTGTCACTGGGGACCCTCTGTGTGGGTCCCAGGGGGGTTCCCACCCTCTCTGTGGGTCCCAGGGGGTTCCCACCCTCTCTGTGGGTCCCAGGGGGGGTCTCACCCCTCTCTTCCCCCCCCAGGCTGTTCCTGCCATGGGCTCCGGCCCCATCGACCCCAAGGAGCTCCTGAAGGGCCTCGACTGTTTCCTGGGCCGGGATGGAGAGGTCAAGACCATGGATGGCATCTCCAAAATCTTCAGGTGAGACCCCCCTGCACTCCCCACCCCCATTTTGGGTGATTTTGGGGTCCTGACCCCCCTTTTTTCCCCCCCCCCAGCCTGATGAAGGACTCGCAGAAGATGGTGAGTCGCTGCATCTACCTGAACATCCTGCTGCAGACCCGCGCCCAGGACATCCTCAACAAGTGAGCTGGGGCTGCCCTGGGGGGCTCCCGGGGGGGATTCCCACCTTTTTATCCCGATCCTCATGGAATTGTGCCCCTCTCCCCCCCAGGTTCATCAGGATCGGGGGCTACAAGCTGCTCAACACGTGGCTCACGGGCTCCAAGGCCTCCAACAACGTCCCGTTCCTGCAGCAGATCCTGCTCACGCTGCAGCACCTCCCGCTCACCGTCGACCACCTCAAGCAGGTGGGGGGGCTTTGGGGACCCCCAGGGAGGGTTTGGGGACCCCCCGGGGGGGGTTGGGGACCCCCAAGGTGGCTCCTGTCCCATTTGGATCCTCCTCAGGGGTGGCTTTGGTGTCCCTGAGGTGGCTTTTGGGTCCCCTCGGCTGGTTTTTGGATCCCCCAGAGTGGCTTTTGTCTCTTTAGGGTCCCCCCCAAGGTGTCTTTTGTGCCCTTTGGGTCCCCTCAAAGTGGCTTTTGTCTCTTTTGGGTCCCTGTGGTGGCTTTTGGGTTCCCCCAAAGTGGCTTTTGTTCCTTTTGGGTCCCCCAAGGTGTCTTTTGTCCCCTTTGGGGTCCCCCAAGGTGTCTTTTGTCCCCTTTTGTCCCCTTTTCGGGTGGTTTCCGTGTCCCCCAGGGGGGTTTTGGCTCTTTGAGGTGACATTGGGGTCCCCTCAGGTGGTTTTTGTCTCCCTGGGGTGGCTTTTGTGTCCCCCTGGGGTCCCTTTTTCCCCCCTGACTCCCCTCGTGCTCTGCAGAACAACACGGCCAAGCTGGTGAAGCAGCTCAGCAAGTCCAGTGATGATGAGGGTGAGTGAGACCCCCCTGAGACCCCAAAAACCCTCCCTCAGACCCCCCAGACCCTCCTGAGATCCCTCAAACCCCCCAACTCCTCCTGAGATCCCAAAAACCCTCCCTCAGACCACTCAAACCCCTCTCAGACCTCCCAAACCTTCCTCAGACCCCTCAAAACCCCCCTCAGACCCCCCCAAACCTCCTCCTGGTCCCGTGTCCCGCTCCCTGGTGGATTAATTACTGATTAATTAACATTTAATCACTGTTTGCCCCCCAGAGCTGCGGCGCCTGGCCTCCATCCTGGTCAGCGACTGGATGGGCGTCATCCGCTCCCAGAGCAGCTCCCAACCCACAGGTGAGACCCCAAATCCCCCCCAAAATCCCCCCAAAACCCCCCCAGATCCACCCCCCGCCATTCCCATGCGTCTCCCTCCCCCCAGAACGGGACAAAAAGAAGCGGAAAGAGGAAACCAAGAGCAAAACCCCCGTCCAGGAGAAGCCCCAGGAGGCCAAGAACGAGGCCAAGAACGAGGAGGCGCCGGAGAAAAAGCGGGAAAAGCCCAAATCCCTTCGGACCACGGCCCCCAGCCACGCCAAGTTCCGCTCCACGGGTAAGGAGTTGGGGCTGGGCCCCTTTTTTGGGGGGATTTGGGGCCGGTTTTGGGGGATTTGGGGCCTTTTTGGGGGGATTTGGGGCCGGTTGGGGGATTTGGGGCTGGTTTTAGGGGTTTTGAGGGGCTGGTTTTTTGTTTTTAGGGCTGTTTTGGGGGCTGGTTTTTGGGGTTTAGGGGTTTTGGGGACCTGGTTTTTGGGGTTTGGGACTGATTTTGGGGGCTGTTTTTGGGGCTGGTTTTGGGGGCTGGTTTTTGGGTTTTAGGGGTTTTGGGGACCTGTTTTTTGGGATTTGGGGCCGTTTTGAAGTTTGATGTTGATCTGGGGAATCTGAGGGGCCCTGCTGGTTTTTGGGGTGCCCTGGGACCCCCCTGACCCCGTTTCCCCCCAGGGCTGGAGCTGGAGACGCCGTCACTGGCGCCGGTGAAGAAACTCAACTCGGGCGTCTCCGACAAGTACAACCTGAAACCCGTCCCCGTCAAGAGGCAGAAGTGAGTCTGGGGGGCTCCTGGGGGGCTTTGGGGGGCTTGGGGCCCCTTTTGGGGGTCTCAGATCCCATTTTAAGGGATTTGGGGCCACTTTGGAGGGTCTCGCACCTTTTCTTGGGGATCTCAGACCCGCTTTTGGGGTTTCAAAAGCTGCTTTTCCAGGGTCTGGAACCCACTTTTGGGGATTCTCAGACCCGATTTTGGGGGGTCTTAGGGCTGTTTTGGGGTCTTTGGGGTCACTTTTGGGGGTCCTGACCCGTTTTCCCCCCTCAGCCCCTGGAGAGGCCCCTCTGGGGATCCTAGGGCTGTTCTGGGGGACTCTGGGCTGGTTTGGGGTCAGTTTTGGGGTCTCTGGGTTGGTTTGGGGTCAGTTTTGGGGTCTCTGGGTTGGTTTGGGGTCAGTTTTGGGGTCTTTGGGGTCAGTTTTGGGGGTCCTGACCCATTTTCCCCCTCAGTGCCCTGTCAGGCCCTGGGGAGGCCCCTCTGGGGATCCTGGGGCTGTTCTGGGGATCTCTGGGCTGTTTTGGGGTCAGTTTTGGTGTCTCTGGGTTGGTTTGGGGTCAGTTTTGGGGGTCCTGACCCGTTTTCCCCCCTCAGCCCCTGGGGAGGCCCCTCTGGGGATCCTGGGGCTGTTCTGGGGGTTTCTGGGTTGGTTTGGGGTCAGTTTTGGGGTCTCTGGGTTGGTTTGGGGTCAGTTTTGGGGGTCCTGACCCGTTTTTCCCCCCCAGTGCCCCGTCAGGCCCCGGGGAGGCCCCTCTGGCAGAGAAGAAATACAAACCCCTGAACACGGCGCCCAACGCGGCCAAGGAGATCAAAGTGAAGATCATCCCCCCCCAGCGTGAGTTTGGGGGGATTTGGGGGGTCTGGGAGGGGTTGGAGTGGGATTTTGGGGGGTTTTGGGGTGATTTAGGTGGTTTTAGGTGATTTCTGGGTGTATTTTGGGGGCCTCGGTCACCCCCAAACAGGAACCTTTTTGGGGACACTTTGGGTACATTTTGGGGACACTTTGGGTACAATTTTGGGGACAGTTTAAGTGACATTTTGGGGACAATTTGGGTACCATTTTGGGGACACTTTGGGTGCCCTTTTGGGGACAATTCCAATGTTTTTGGGTGATACCTGGATGGCGTTTTTGGGAACGATCCAGATCCTGTTTTGGGGAGGATTTAGGAGCTGTTCTAGGGACACTTCAGGTGCCATTTTGGGGACAGTTGAGTTGCCATTTTGGGGTGATTCAGGTGGTGTTTTTGGGGTGACTGAGGTGCCATTTTGGGGTGAATTTTGGGGTTTTCTCCCTCAGCCATGGAAGGTCTGGGGTTCCTGGACGCCCTGAACTCGGCGCCCGTCCCGGGCATCAAGATCAAGAAGAAGAAGAAGGTTCTGTCCCCAACAGCAGCCAAGGTGAGGAACCCCCGGAATTTGGGGTCCCCCTCTGGAATTTGGGGTGATTTTTGGGGTACTTTGAGTCCCTTTTTGGAGAAGAGTTTTAGTCCCTTTTTGGGAACACTTTTAGTCCCTTTTTGGGGACCATTTGGGTGCCATTTTGGGGGACACTTTGGGACCACTTTGGGAGCCTTTTTGGGGGACAGTTTGGGAACACTTTGAGTCCCATTTTGGGGAACATTGTCTGTTTTTGGGGCCGTTTTGGGGAACACTTTTAGTCCCTTTTTGGGAACATTTTAGTCCCTTTTTGGGAACACTTTTAGTCCCTTTTTGGGGACCATTTGGTGCCATTTTGGGGGACACTTTGGGAACACTTTGAGTCCATTTTTTGGGGGACACTTTGGGAACACTTTGAGAGCCATTTTGTCCATTTTTGGGACCATTTTGGAGAACACTTTTAGTCCCTTCTTGGAGAACACTTTTAGTCCCTTTTTGGGAACATTTTAGTCCCTTTTTGGAGAACACTTTTAGTCCCTTTTTGGGAACACTTTATGTCCCTTTTTGGGAATATTTTAGTCCCTTTTTTGGGAACATTTTAGTCCCTTTTTGGGGACCATTTGGTGCCATTTTGGGGGGACCCTTTGGGTACCATTTTAGGAACAGTTTGAGTCCTTTCCCTGGAACTCTTTGGGTGCCATTTTGGGACCTCTTTGGGTGCCATTTTGGGGAATGCTTCGAGTCCCATTTTGGGGGCCGTTTTGGGGTCAAACCATGTGGTTTTGGGTCTGAGCCCTGCCCTGTGCCCCCCAGCCCAGCCCCTTCGAGGGGAAGCCGCCCCCCGAGCCCAGCACGGCCAAACCCTCGTCCCCGGAGCCGGCGGCCGA
>NW_020925690.1:0-11004 GCF_003984885.1 Neopelma chrysocephalum
AAACAAAATAAAAAAATTGAAAATAAAATAAAAAATAAACAAAAAAATTAGAAAATAAAATTAAATGAATAACGAAACGAAGGTTAAAAAGAAAGGAAAATTAAGTTATAATCAAATATTAAAAAAATTAAAAATTAAAAACTAAGTATCCCGTGTCCTGCAGCCTCCCCCGGGGGATGTCCCTGCAGCAGGGAGGAGACATCTCCTGGTACTGGCTGGAGCACAGGAACCTCACTGGCTCCCATCTGGAGCACTCATTAACAGTTATTAATAATAGTTATGAATAATAGTATTTAATAATAATGCGACTTCATTATTCTATTATTATCAAATAATAATTATTTAATAGCAATACAACATATATTAATGCAATACATAGTAAATAATATTTAATAATAGTTATTAATAGCAGCTACTAATGAGGTATGGTGTGAATTAGGAATTAATTATGCAAATTATGTCTCAGCCTCCTGTTTTATTGTCACTGGGGAGTGGCACCTGCATCCCACTGGAAGGAGAAACTGGGGAGAGAGTGGCAGGTGTGGGGACCATTTCCAGACGTGCCCTTGGATTCCCGTTCCTCCTGGTGGGTCTGTGCTGCCTCAAGCACAGAGGGAGTAAATCTTGGAGTGGCTGTTTGTTCACCCGTTGGGCTTGGACACGACATTCCAGGGAAGCTGCACTTGCTGCAGTGGCTGCAGGGAGAAGCAGCTGAAGGTGTTTGCTCTCTGCTCGCTCCCCACCTTCCCCTCAGTGCCCTGAGATCCAGGTGCTCACACCTCACCTTTGCATGTTCCGAGGGAAAAGCCCTTGGGAGGGTTTCTGAGAGTGGCAGGGAGATTTTCTGCAGCAGGAATGTATCGGGAGGATCTGGTCGCCAAGGATGGATCCCAGATGTCCTCCCCTGGCTCCATGAGTTGAGAGGATGTTGTTCCTCCGAGCCCAGGTGCAGTTTGGGTGGTCCCGTGTGCACCTCTTGCCGTGAATGTGTTTGTGTTGCAGCTCAATAAAGTCCATTTCAGTGGTGGTTGGGTGTGATTTTTGTGTGTAATAGAAGCCCCTGCCCGTTCCTCTCGACTCTTCCCCCTCCTTTTTAACCCCCAAACCTTTCCCTTCCAGCCCACTACAGGGAGGGAAAATTGTGGGGTAAAATGTGGGGCAGCCTGAAGCAGAGAGAAGGAAGATTTTGGGGTAAACTGAGGCCATCAGCAGTGGGCAGGTAAGGAAAGTTCTGGGGGCAAAACTTGAGAAAATCTCCAGGGTAGAAAACGAACCTTTGGAGGTAAAAAAGAGTTAATCAGTAGTGTGAAGGCAGGGAAAACTGTGGGGGTTAAATCTGAGGTGATGTCTGGGGGGGAGAGAATGAAGATGTCAGAGCACAAAGGGTACACAGTCACCCAGTCCTTCACTGTGTTCTGCTGTTCAGGCCAAGATATGAGTGTTTTCCAAACAGCACAGGCCGTGCCTTGACAGGAGACTAAATAATTCTATTGAATTCAAGGGTAGAATTGATATGGGGAGCATGGAATGGGGTAAGAGGGTTGCATGGAATGTGTAAACTAAAGGGTGCTAAAGGGTGAAGAACACAATATAGCTACTTTTAAAATCTACTTCTACTATAATTACATATAAAGCTTATAAAAATTAGCAAAATCAAAAAACTGCCCCTCACCGCTGCCTCGGGCTCTGCAGCATCCACTGCCCAGCTCCCCGGGGATGCTCTTTTGGAGATGCCACATCCCAGCCCTCCTCTGTATTTAGAAATACAGGAAATCTGTATTTAGATCCCAAGTTAACCAGTAAAATAGCCTAGACTTACCAGTCCTATTTATTCAATTAAGACAATGGCTTTTCCACCTGGTTAACAAAGAGAAGATATGCAGACCCAGGTCAGCATGTAGCCAGAATATAGCAGAGTTCATGTTTTTATGTGAAAGTCAAGTCCTGGCTGGAAAAAAAACACATTTCAGCTACAGGAGGACCAATCACAAGGGAACTCTAGAAGTAAAGTGGATTCTTATTTGTTAGCTGGGATTTTGCTACACCTCTGTAATAAAGTGAATAGAACTGCCACAACAGGCAAATCTCTTTACCACAGAACTTCTTTTAGAGATGTGTGTGTTGGGTAGGTTTTTGAATATTTTAGCATTGCTACATATCAAATGGCATATTGAGTGTACTCACAGTCACAGAGATGTAAAACAAGTGGAAGAGGAAGGTAAAATACAAGATTAATAAGAACTGCCAGAAGTTTTTCAGACAGTAGTCTGTTCTTTAAATTGATGATAGCCCTTTTATGTTTACATTATTTTTGTTCTGACTTAAATTCATAATGTATCCTCTTTTATCCATTTACAATATAAATTAAGAATTAAAGCACATGAAGTTCTTACTAAACAGTCTTTTTTTGTACTTACAAGTGGATATATTTTAGAGATTATAACATGACAAAATTTTTTTCCAAGAAAGAAACTGCTTTCAGAGGAAGTGTCTTCTCAAGGATAATTACCTCTTGCCAAACTGCAATTTAAATCTGTAGTATTCCTCACTTTCTAATACCCTGTGAAATTTTATTCTGACACTTTTAACTTGTTTTGTTTAGTTTCAAGAATGATTTTAGTTTAGTCTTGGGTGATTTTACTCTATGCTTTTAATTTTTACCATAACCTGGAGCATGATACAAGGTAAGACCTGCCATATTCCACACATGAAATAATCACAGAATCATCGTAGAATCACAGAATGGTTTGGGTTGGAGAAGACCTTAAACACCACCTAATTCCAAGCCCCTTGCCATGGACAGGGACACCTTCCACTATCCCAGGTAGCTCCAAGCCCCATCCAACCTGGCCTTGAACACTTCCAGGGATGGGACATCCACAGCTTCTCTGGGCAACCTGTGCCAGGGCCTCACCACCCTCACAGGGAAGAATTTCTTCCTAATAATACATGATCTAAACCTACCCACTTCCAGTTTGAAGACATTTCTCCTTGTCCTGTCACTCCAGGCCCTTGCCCAAGGTCCCTCCTCAGCTCTCTTGCAGCCCCTTTAGGTACTCAAAGGTGCTGTAAGGTCTCCCTGGAGCCTTCTCTGTTCCACGCTGAACATCCTCTCAGCCTGTCTCCAGAGCAGAGGTGCTCCAGCCCTCGGAGCATCTTCATGGGTCCTCTGGACTCGCTCCAACATCGCTTTTATGTTGGGGGTCCCAGAGCTGGATTCACTGCTCTGGGTGGGGTCTCACAAGAGTGGAGTAGAGAGGGAGAATCACCTCCCTGGATCTGCTGCTCACACTGCTTTTGAATGAGTTCTGAAATGATGGTCCGGTTCCCTGCTGTTTATGTACCCACACTAACAAGCAGGTGCCTGTGTTGAATCTGTCCTTGATTTTGGAATCTCGTAGGCATCAGGAGCATCAAAGTCATACAGTTATAAATAAATAAATGATGCTGTATAATTAGCTATCTTTGTGATATAAAAAATGTAAGCACGTGTAGGGATGATGCATTCCAGACTTTGCATAGGATTTAGCAGCAGTGTGTTTCAACTATCAGCAGAGAAAATCCTTTTCTATTGACCCAACAGGAAAATAGTGTGAATTCTAAGACTGCCAACATGTTCCAGCTCTTTTTAAAAATAAATATACATATATTTATATTTTACACTTTTAGATTACTTTCGTCTTACAATCTTAAGTAGATTCACAAACTTTTATTAATATGTAGCATACGGTATTTCTGGGATCTACAGGAATCAGACCCTTCCACTCTTAAAAAGAAATTGCATTTGTGACAAAAGAGAGCAACTACTGTAAAGTGCACAGGAGCACTTCAAAACGGCTCAAAATGGGAAATGAAAAATTCTAGTGGAGACTCCAGGTGAATTTATTAACTGCATTGTTACTGCTGGGAATATGGTCAGAATAAATATTGAGAGATTTCATGTGCCACAGCTGTGTCTGTTAATGTCATCCTGAGGCTTTGTTTTAGTACTGAATCTGAGAGGAGAGAGACTCACGCTCCGTATCAACATTGTTGTGTCCTGGGAAGAAATAAAAAGCCAGTTCCTCATGATAAATACTGAATGCTATAGGCTTGCCAAGTCCACTGTGGCACTGGCCTCTTAACATGGAAATCAAATAAAACAGGAGCTGTTTTGCAAGTAGATCCACTCAGATTGCCTCAGCACTTTGGTTTATTAGCAGGGAGTTCCAAAAGGGATGGAGGAGAATGCTTTACTTATTTTGGCTTCATTAAATATATTTGAACAATTTAAAAAAAATAAAAAAGAGAAAAATGCACCACTTGTCTCTGACATACTTAAAGCATGTTTGCATCTCAACAGAGTTCAGAAAAACTCTAAAATAACCAAACTTTGCTAAACTGCTGCCCCTGGGGTGGTGCCAAGATCACTCCTATTCTCTGTAACTGTTTGCCAACATCTGCTGGAACAAGCCAAGGGGTGAGGTGGATTTATACTTTACTGCTCAACTTTATTTCTGGATCCACATCTTCCCCACCTTCCTCTCCTCCCTCCACTCCTTCCTGTGTGCCTCTCCTTCCCCAGCAGCCTTAAAACTGCAAATAACTGTTCAGATTCGCTGTGCCCTGTCAGCCTTTGATTTTAAGTTACTCCCTGGAGCTTTTGCTTTAATATAAACAGGAGCATACAAAAAGAGCACTTTGTGTTTCTTTCTCCTGCCTGGCTGACAGCTGCTGGCACTGAGACCATCTGTGCTGCTTCCTCCCTTTTGCTCTCCCATTTGCCTGCTGATCACATTTTATTGGGGTGATGCAGAGCAGGTAGAGGAGGCAGGTTCTTTGGATTGAGCAGATGCTAAAGTGGCAATAAAACACTTAGCCTCTGCCTGTGATGTCTGGATTCCCTCAGGAGACCTCCTCAGAAGAGAAAATATTTTATTTTAATGATATCAAAGGAAAAAAGTGGCGAGAAACGCGTTTCAGTGACAAATGAATTTTCTGCTTGTGATTTTTCGTCTGTCGGGGACCACCTCAGGTCACTTCTCACTGTTCAGCTCTTACAGAAACAATATTGTATTCCTCATGCCAATTGTTAGTTGGGGAGGAACCAGAGCAGAAGAGGTGCTGACTTTGGAGGTTCTTGGCACTATGGCATATGCTTGTCATTTTATATATTTCTTTAACTTGACGTCGGGTCATTCTTGGCACACAGTATCCAGTAAAATAATGAGTAAAGATTATGTTTTGTTCATGCAATTGCAGTGCCAAGAATCACGTGTGATAATCCAAAAACTGAAGAATTTTGAAGAATCCATTTAATTTTACTTTAGTCCCCGTACTGACTTGAGGAGTTAGTGAGTGTTGCATGAGGAGGCAGCGCTGTGTCCACAGACTGTGGCTGAGCATTTGAGAAGAGGAGCCACAGAGAATGATTTTCCTGTGCAAACTTTAATGAAGATAAGGAGAAAGTAATGCATAACTCAGTCATGTACAGGAGCCAGCAGGGATTTTGCTTTTCCCTGCATTTGTATGGTTTTGAGTCCCTGCATCTTTAATCATTTACCTCGCTGAAAAGCTTTTTAGAACTGCACCAAAAAGTCTGTGTAAGCACAATATGCAGGGAAAAACATGTCTTGAAAATATTATCCTATGCAGGAGAAAACAAAAAACAAGAGAAGGCCAATATGCTGCAAAGGCTTTCTGTCCTTTCCTGCAGTCACGATACTTTGTTAATATCAGGGCTTTTATTTGTTTATTTATTTATTTAAAGAACAATCAGAAAAGGATCAGCCTAGAAGCAGATTGCAAGATTGTAGGACTGAAATAACCCACAGAACACACAGGTAACATTTCCTCTCTCCTTCCCATTCATACTCCCTCAGTTGTCTCCACGTGGTGTAGTCAGCACTGAAACTCCCATTTTTATATAGGGTTACTTTTTGTTCCAAAAAAAGGCAACATTTTGATTCAAGAGGGTTATATTATGCACTGCTGTGAGATTTGTACTTCTCCCCCACCTTTGCTGTTAGCTACAGCTGCTGTGTAATACATTAAATGATACAACACAAAAGACCTAATAGAATCTGAAATAGCTTGGGTTCTTAGAAACATGTAAAACTCTGCACAAAATGAATATTGCTAAAGCTCAGGCCCATTCCCATATTCTTTCCACATTGTATTTGTGTATAATAGGCTTCCAGGAATGTTCATGCCCTTACAGCTCTCCCTTCTGTTTACAGTCCAGTGCTCTGTCCTTGAGATGTGCTGCACACAGAATGAAGACAAAATCATGGCTTCAGGCCTCCATCTCCCTCCTCTGGAAAAGGTAAATAAAGCCTATACAGCAGACATTCTCCAGTCAGTGCTGTTGCAGCTACATGTGACTGATTAAACCCTGGGAAACAATTATAGATGGTAATAAAAGAAATAAAGCTCAAAAGGGAATACAGCTTTTTCTCAGGAACTTCCAGGAAAAAGCCTGAGGTTTGGGTTTTTTTGTTTGCTTGGTTTGTGTTTTTTTTTTAAATTATCAAACCCACTTATTTTTCTCACTTAAAAAATAAAAATGGATGGATGCATTTCCTAGCAGTTTGACTTGATGTTTCACAAGATCCTTTTCTTTTTGAAGAAACTGGGTCCTGCTCACACACAAGCAGCTGGTTTCTTGTTTGCTGTCGGTGAGCCTGACAATTACACAGTATCAAATAATTGTGTGACTCACAGTGCACTCAATTAATTTAGATTACAGTTCAAACTTTCCAGAAAATTCCCAGGTATTTGTCCACTTCCCAAGCATTTGTGGACATTCAGACCCGTACTTTTCTGTGGGATTTGAAGTTCATGAAAGATTTGTAACTGCAGGAAGGTGGGGCTGCTCAAGTTAATCAGGTCTTTTTGGAGACACCAAGCAACCATTTCTAAGTGTTGTTACATGTCCAGACAGTAGTTTTATGTGCACATTCCCAAGCAGCACTACTGGTGAAGACTGTTACACAGCTCTGGTAACATTCCTGAAGTTCAGCATTCACTGCATGGTGTCTGGACCCACAGACATGCTGACTGTTTGCCTCTAAACTTCTGTACAGTCACTTGCCAGGCTCCAGGCACCATCTCTGCAGTTCTCTCTGGCACAGATATTCTACATGACACAGCTGCTTAAAAGGAGAGTCTTTCAGTTCCCCATCCCTTACTTCCAGGACCAGTATTAACCTGCCCAGGGCATTTAATGAGGGAAATCATCCCTGCTCTCTATCCAGCTGACCAGTTTCAGCTGCACAGCCACAAACACAGACAAGGAAATCAACACAACGTGCAGAGGGATTTTAAGAGCAAAGCCTCTTTGCTTTAGCATGGAACACAGACATATCCAGATAGAACAGTCGACTCTCCCCTGACATTTTCTGCCCTTACAGTTATTCTTTAGGATTTGGGTGTCCTGCCAGGGTTTGTGAGTTTCTTCTCTTCAAGTACCTCTTTAGCTAAGGCCTTCTCCTTCAAACATGGAATATCACTGACCTTTCCAGTCAGCATATTTCAATGTCAGGAATTTTAGAGAATAAAAAATACTTTTCTCCTCATGGGAAAACCATCCTTTTCAGTGTTTTTCTTAGTTCCTCCTCAGAGTTCAACAGTATGTTATCAGATTTCCCAAAATATCAGAAACTTCCTATTATTTCCTGGGTAAATAAATACATGTATATGACATTTAAATGAGTTAAAATACAGTCCTTTTTCAAAACGACTGAAGTGACCTAAAAAAAAAATTGGGATATAAAACCACAAGCAAAAGTGTCAGTAGGACATTTACAGAATATAGAGTGCAAGACCTGTCATTTGTAGTTCAACTGTATCATGTCTAATTTTTATTAATAAACTAATTTTAATACTCACATGTGTGAGTTTTGTTTACTGAAGCTAAAGAAAAACATGGAAAAAGAAGAAAAATCAAATAGTAAAGAAAGTACCTTGGGCAAAAGGCTAATAATGAAGAAGATCTATAGCATCCTTGCTTTTCTGTGGCTGTCCTATAAGGGACTAGGAAGACCTGAATTCCTAAGTTCCAGAGAGAAGTTTTTGGAAAAGTGTTCTGCTTCTGCAAACTGCAAACAGTGTCTTTGAGTCCAGCTCCTGCTGCCACAAATGTCAGAGTCAGTGCTGGAATGAGATCTTGCTACGTGGCTTTGCAATGTACTTTGAAATATCATCATATATAGAAATATCCTCTGAAGCAGATAAAGATGCTGCTTTCATTAGAATACTGATTATTAGCAGTGACACAGTAAATGAGTGTAGGTGGGAGGTTTCTGCTATGGCACGAGGACCAATTAAATCCTACTTATTGTCTCCAGCATTCTACTACAGAAGGTGCAAAGAGAGATTAGGTCTGACTTTTAAATGGTCTTTGTAAAATATGCATCTATATTTATAAGATGTACAAGGATCTACCCTTTCCCTGCTGAGCTGAACACCTTTTATTCTCATTCTGAATTTATTAGTAGTGCAGGATGTTCAGCAGTACAAAAGAATGTTCTTTTTATCAAACAGTCTTCTGGTAAGTTCTTGTAAGTCACTCTGTTTTAAGGGAAAATGCTGCTCCTCCATTTTGGAATACAGCTAAAGGAGAAATGTTGAAAGGAGGGCATCCATGAGATGTGCCACTGGCACAAGTGAAAACTGGGGGGTGGTCCAGGGATGCACGTTCAGAGATTGTTGGTGTCATTCCAGAAACTCATCACATTCACAGGGGGGTTCAGCAGCACCCTCAGACTAAGAAGCTCAAGGGAGTGGGTATCAGCATGGACCCTTCTGACTGGCAGTTAATTTGAAAGATGAGACTTTATTTTTTCCTCCCAAGAACACCTGGCTGAGGAAGAGATCTATTGCCTCTTACTTTCCTTTCTCAAGGTATTTTGCTGCAACTTAGCCCTAAGCAGAGATGAATTACAGATTTGGGTTCATATTGTCAGTTTGCCTTTTCACTCCTCAAAAGTAGTTGAAATAAGCTAAAAATTGGATTTGTCCCCATATTCAGCATATCAGCAAGGAACTGCAAAAGCTTGGTGAACTTTAAAACTCAAATGACACATAAAGCTTTGTAGATGTTTCTGTCAAATGAGAAAATGGAAACTAGAAAACAGCAGCATTTCTGTGGCCAGCATTTAAGATGCTTAGGGTGCTGGAAAGAAGGAATAATGGAAGCACTTGTCATAAGCTGGAAAATAGATTTAGTGTGTGTACCATGAGTGAGGTAAACAAACAAGATCAAACAAGAGCCGAGCAGGCTTCTGTGTAACCCAATGCCACACGAAGTGCAACTGCTGAAAGGATTCTGGGAGCTGGGGAAGTGCATTGTGTGCATCTCTTGCACCTCTGGTGACAGAGGCTGCAGATTCTAGATTAAACATGTTCTTGGCAAACAACTATCATCCAGCTCTTCGAGCACAGTGACTCACCAGGGTGAAAGTTAGGAATATTTAACAGTTGGGTTGCCTGTATTCTTATGGAAAACGTCTCAGGGTTGATATTTGATATTTTGCCTTTGTGGCCACTTGCTTATTTAGTGGAATAAATTTGCTTTTTTTTTTCTTTTATTCTTCTGTTTGTGTCTTGGGATTTTTCTGTATGATGAACTGTATGATACATTAGGCTCCAAATGTGGACAGCACTGACTGAATAGTATTATCATCCCGTTCTGATCTTCTCAGCTAGGAGTAAACACAAAAGGAAGTTCCTCTGCAGTATGCTGAGTACATGCACACATTGCAAAGTTGCCAACACGCTGTACTATAACATTCTGGTTTTATTGTACCATAACTTTCTCTCACAAAAAAGCTCTCATTCAACTTCTTGTCATGCAGAGAGGTACAGGTTACTACCCTGACAGTACCCAGACAGGGAAATGCAATAAAAAAGCACTGCTGACATGCAAATATTTTGGAAGGAAGTGATAAGCACAGGAACTGTCTTGGTTTTCAGCATTTGTTTTTCTGTAATCCCACTTTTAGCCATCCTCAAGCATATTCCCTGTTGTGGTCACGGTTCAGTCACTCAGGGCCAGCTTTCTGGCATTTTTTGTGCCCTGGAAGTCTGTTATTTCTCTGTGGTCTAAAATTGTCAAGGAATTATTTAAGAAGGAATATAAGATTTTCTTTTATGTGTTTATTCCTCTAAGTGGGAAAATTGATGACATCAAAGTCTAAGACCCACAGGGTCAGTTTGCAAGATACAAGCAGAGAACTCTCAGGAAATTCTGTGGGCTTCTTTCTAGTTTATCATGTGTAGTCTAGGGAAGCATGAATATGATATGTATAATGTTCTTACTATGTGTCTTAATGCTTTTATAACCTACTATGTTTCTGATAAGCCAGAATACCTGAAAACATCCTAAAAACTGAGTTGCAAGATTGTTCTTTACTACCCTTTGATATTAGGGCAAGGACCATCTGCACAAGTCATCACAGTAGATTTACACTGGTCAGTTCGTATTTGTTGAAAGCTAAAAATATTTTTCCGGTCTTTATCTGTAACCTTGTAGTCAGGAGACATTATTTTTTGCAGAAGAAAGGGCCATTGATCAGGTTTAAATATCATCATAGCAAAAAGCAGTCAAAACAAAGCCTTGCTGAGCTCCAGGCACACAACACCCACAGCTCTGCTCTCCTCCAGCCAGCTGTGCCATCCTAGGTGGCAATCAGGTGGGTCAAGCAAGATTGCCCCTTGGGGAATCCCTGCTGACCACTCCTGATCCCCTTCCTGTCATCCTTGTGCTCAGACGGCCTCCAGGATGAGCCATTGCAGCCCATTCCAGGGGTGGAGGTGGGGCTGACTGGCCTGCAGCTCCCTGGGTCCTTCTTGCCCTTTTGGAAGAGTGGGATGACACTGGCTCTCATCCAGCCCTCAGGCCCCTCTCCTGACTGACACAGCCTTTCAAAGATCACCAGCAATGGCCTCCCTGTGCTGTCCAGCAGCTCCCTCAGTGCTCCCAAATGCATCTGACAGGGCCCACGGACTTGTGGATGCCAAGTT
>NW_020925691.1:0-22345 GCF_003984885.1 Neopelma chrysocephalum
GGCTTTGCCGGGAGGAGGGATGGGGGGAGAGGGAGCGGGTGGCAATCCGGCACACAAATGGAAAACCATAATACAGAATGCAGCTTCAGAGGGAGACTTTGAGCTCTTAGAAGCCAGTGCTTACCCTGTATTTGTAGACGGTTGTAGCAATGGATTTATGGAAAAAGTCCTGCCAAAGATGGACTGGTGAATCAGAAGTTTTTAATGTTGTTTAAACATGTATTAAGATGGCTTTTTGCAAAGTCACTGCTCCTTCTTCCTGACACCCTCTGTAAAGACCCCTTATCTTGCAGGCAGGAGTGTCCTGGGAACATGTCCTAAGGTGTTCTCATTGGTCTTTTGTTAACCCCTTCCTTATTGGCTGTTAACTCCCTACCTGATTGGTTTTTTGTAAGACCCCTCACCTTTAATTGGTCCCCTTTGACCCTCCCAAGAGCTTTATAACCCCCTACCCTACATTAAACTTCCTCTTTCGTCCGTCCCTCCCTGGTGGTCTGGTGAGTGCTCCTTTTGAGGGGTCACATACCACGAGGTGGGGGGCAGGGTGGGAGAGCATGCACCTTCCAGGTAATGGACTGAATCCCAGAGCCTGAAGATTCCCCCTTCCAACTCATCCACCGTAAATGGTGCCCTCGTGGTGAGGCAACGGCTCTTTAAGCTCTTCTGTGAAGATATAAGCAGTTATTAAGAGGCATAAGGGGCGATTCTGCATTCCAACAGTGGACCGGTGCTTAAGCGGCCGAGGTATCAGCAGATTCAGCAGCCACCACGACTCAACCCTTCGGGGTCGCAGTCTGTTTTGAATACCTCTCAACCTCCCTGACGACAAGCAGGTAGGAGGAAGCGCCGGGAAATTCCCCTTAAAAAAAAAAAAACAACAAAAAACAAACAAAAACCTCCCTCTAAAATTGTAAAATGGGTACATCCCTCTCTAAGACTGAAAAACAGAACTATAAGTGTTTGAAAAACTTATTGAGTTCCAACGGCAAATTAACTAACAAAACAGCTTTAAAATGCCTTTCCAAAGTTATGGTGAAAAATGACTTTAAGCTCCCTTTTTGTCTTACGGCTAAAGATTGGGACTTACTGGGGAGACCGACGGTGGAGGGACTAAATCCTGGGAAGCTTTGGATTGGAAGATCATAAAGGAAGCAAAACCAGCTGTTTCGCAGTATGGTTTAAAGTCAGGGTACACACAGTCAGTGATGCAACACCTCTTTACTGCTCATTTATTAACTCCATACAACACACGTATGATCATAACCACGTTGCTTTCTCCTTCTCAGCAGTTACAATTTTTCAACAAATGGAATGCAAGTTGTGCTGCAGCAGCTGCACAACCCAGGCAACAGGGGCACCCTCTCCATGGTGTTACCTCTGAAATGCTTACGGGTGCTGGTCGGTATGACAGAGCAGATTTGCAAGCACAGTTTCCTGACGAGGTGCTACAAACCAGTCAGGATCTGGCTTATAAGTCATTGCTTGCAGTGAGGGATGCGAGAACAGGGCCCCCATGTACCACGATCAGGCAGGGACCCAATGAACCATACAATCAGTTTGTAGATCGTTTGCATCAGGCAATAAATTCAGATCCAGACACGGATAATGACATGAAAGCAAAGTTCATGGACATGTTAGCCTATGATAATGCCAATGACAAAGCAAAGCAAGTTTTAAGCACACTGCCTAGGGGTGCTGGTACAGCTCAGCTCCAGAGGCTGCGGCAAGGATGATTGAGCAAGAGAAAGCAGCCTATGTAGCTAATGCAGGAAGTGCAGCAATAAGACCTTTTGTGCTTGAAGATACTGATTCTTCTGAGTCAGATTCAAGTACTGAAGAAGAAGATAGTGTTGGAATTTAAAGCAAGCCAGCAACACCTCTAGAATTTTATCAGAATTATTAGAGAATGTAGTTAGTGTACAGCATACTCTGTTGCAGAATAGAGCTGCTATAGATTTTTTGTTATTAGCACAGGGGCATTAGGTGAAGGGATTAGTGGTTTAGGAGTTCTTCAAACACTTTTGCAAAAGCAGAAAGGGGGAGAAGAGCTAGCCAGCCCACACGACCGACTTGCAAAAATGTTATGTGTGTTGAATTTTTTGCACACAGGTGTTCAGTGGCTACCTGCACAATGGATAAGGCCTTGGAAAGAAGCTGGTACTTCAGGACAAGGTTAATGTTGCTGTAGGTAACCGTGACACTACCAGAAGATGTTGTAAATCACAGTATTTTCAGTATTATTAAAGCACAGTTTTTTGGTATTATTAAGGCACATAATCATAGAGGTTAAGAATTTAAGAGAGTGTGTTGTGTGAACTTTAGATTATTCACTAAGTATTAGTAGAAGAAAATTTATCTGTTTGGTTAAAAAGCTTTAACATTATAAGGTAATAGAGAATTATAACAGTGTGAAAGCCTTTTATTCTAATTTCTTAGTTCATAAAACACAGTGACATGAAACTCAGAAGCATGTTTGTGTGAAAATGTGTTTGAATGGTGGTGGCCACCGTGAGAATGTGAATACATGAGAATGTATGTATGTGTGTGGATATATGATAATTAATATGTTTTGATTTTACTCAAAATTGAATGGAGTTCCATTCACAGAAGTGTTTTAGATTGAATAAAAGCTCTCAAGAATAAACCCTATATTTAGAAACACCTTTAAGCAAAAGTTAGGGAGCACAAACCCTGAGGTCAATAAATTGTTAAGTTTGTTAATGGTGGTGGTAATTGTTATTCTACGTAATTGTGTTTCTTGATATGTTATAGGTATAATAAAGAATGTTATAAATGCAGTATAAATTGCTCAAAACAGAGAGGGGGATTTGTGGAGAGAGAGCAGAATTGTGTGAGCAATTTCTCCTGCATTTTGTGGGCCTTGCCTTGACATGGCTGGGCACAGACAGTAAAAAACACTGTGCAATCATCATGGCTTCAGGCTCTGAAGCTGAAACAAAGAAGGATCTGTGCCAAGATTAAGGTGGAGTCCCTAAAGGTAAACATGTCCTCACCTCATATGGACACCTGTAATAATCCAATTAGAAGTGGTCAATAGAGTATGATTACATTGTGAACTCTTTCATGTAACCAATAATGTAGAAGAGAGATCACGCGTCGGGGTACAGAGAAGGCACATAAGGGACATTTTTGTAAATAAAGTGGACATTTTGCAGATCATATTGGTCTCGTGCAGTTTGTCCAAGCCCCTCCGCCGACAGATTCATGAATGTTCTTTATGCAGTCATTTCCCAAACACATTTTCTACCAACAGTTTGAGTGGTGAAACATTGCTCAGAGGTTCTTCTCAGTTGGTATTAGCACATTTTATATCTCTACTTCTTCCTCACTTTTTTTCCTTCCTCCCTATTCTTTGATGAGCTCTCAAGGAAAAGATTGCTTGAATTGTGGGATAACTCAGATTGGAAGAGTTTCCTTTACAATGGTCCTTGCACCAGTGTCTTCAGTTGGATCAGGTGTGACTTTGGTCACCACTGTTCTAATTCTTATAATCCACCTGACCTGTGGTCCTGCACACCCCCTCTGACATGTGTAAGCATCTTCCAATTTATTCAGTTTTACTCAGTTGTGCAGCAGAAGCTGCTACAGGGATCTCTGAAGCCGTCAGATTCTCCACCCAGGATGGCAATCGCTACATTTATGCCCAAGAAAAGGCCTGGGCACAGCAGGATCTGCCCATCTCTGAGACCACCTGGACTTCCCTGGAGGGTGTCCCTGGACAGGTCCCACACAATTCAGTCCAACAGTTGATTTTGAAGGTGACTCAAAATTTTTGCTCCTTTTGGAGTTTGTTAATTCTTAAGGATCTTGACTGAATTCAATCACTTGGTTTCAAGCTGATGGGCTCTCTCAGACCAGTCTCTCCTCTCGTCTATGTGAACAATGAGCTGGGACCACTCAGGGGACTAATGACTTCAGTGCTCTGACTGCACATCAACACAGCTTTGTTTCACTGCTTCAAACCCACCATCTCCTCTTCTCCCCCTGGCATTTCAAATCACCCTGTTTTTGGAGCCATGTGCTCTGCTCCTCTCTGCCTAAAAACAAAATCAAAAGATGAAAGGAAAAATGTCAGTCTTTATTGCACATTTTTTCTCATGCTTCTTTCTGTGAACTGTGAATTTTCATTTAAAAGCATAACAACTTAATTAATCGGAGATTTGAGACTTGAATAATGAGTTTCATCTCCTCCACTGCAGGCCCTTATGGGAACTTGTTTTCTCCAGGCTCCCTCTATAGTCAGTGGAGACAAGAGAAGGCTCTGGAGGCTGGGTTCTCCCAGTCTAAAACTGGCAGGCAAAGGAAAGGTTACAAATCTCTTCCTGGCACTGTTCTCTTGCTCTGCATTTTGGTTGGAAGATTTGATAGCAATAGCAACGAGCAACTGTATGGAAACAAGTGCCTTTTTGTGCAGACGGGTGTGAGGTGGGACTCTGTGACACACTGTGTGGATCCATAATAAATTTTGGTCATTATTTAGAGTACTAAAAAGACAAGTTATACTTGGTGCCTATTCTGCCCTCCCCTCTCTTTTCCTGAAGAACCAGAGAGCAAGAAGTTGTGGCAGAAAGCAGGGGATTGCAAAATACTTGATATTGCTTATTTTGAAATCAACAGATTCTCAGGGATTCCCAGTGCAAAAGGCAAATACTGAAAAGTAGAAACAAGAGCTTTAAACATACAGAGTGGATGTGATTTCATGGGTTAGCATTTGTGCAGTAGAAGAGAGGCTTTTGGCACATAGGTGTGACAGATGTTTGCCATAGGTCTGAGTGAGCTTGGAATTTCCCAGGAATGGGGTGAAATAGCCAACAGCCTCTTTAGAATTCTCTGTTGTGGTGAAAGAATTCTTCATGAGTATTTGGCAAAGTAGAAATAAGACAACAAAATCTCTGAGGACTCTAAGTGAAATGTGAAACAGAAAAATCAGGGGGTGAGAATTGCTTGAAGGACGATCTCTGTGCTGTACAGGAAGACTGCAGGAAAAGAAAAGAGCAGACAGGGAAGGATAGAACATTTTGTCCGGACTGTGAAATTGTCACACTTGGTTTTGCCACGTTCCTGTCCCGGCTGGATGAACTGAAATTCAGTATGGGACCAGCAAATGAAACAGCAGTTACTGAGTTCATCCTTGAGGGTTTCCCAGGGCTTGATCAAAGACTGCAGCTGTTTCTCTCTGTGATCCTTCTGCTCATGTACCTGACAACAGTGACAGGGAATGCAACCATCATTTTCCTCGTGTGTGTGGATCAGCACCTGCAAACCCCCATGTACTTTTTCATTAGCAACCTGGCGTTCCTGGAAATCTGGTTTACATCCTCCACAAGCATCAAATTGTTTGCCATCCTGAGTTCTGATCAGAAAACCATCTCGCCGAGCAGCTGCTTTGCCCAATCCTATTTCTATTTTGCCCTGGGCTGCACAGAGTTTGTCCTGCTTGTTGTCATGTCCTTTGACCGCTGGGTTGCCATCTGCCAACCCCTGCACTACGCTGCCACCATGGAGCCTCAGCTCTGCCTCTGCCTGGTTGTTGCTGCCTGGCTCATCGGCTTCACCCTCCTGAGCTACCGCCTGCTCTTCCTCTCTCAGCTGTCCTTCTGCAGCTCCAACAGGATCCCCCATTTTCTTTGTGACAACTCCCCCTTATTCAAACTGTCCTGCTCTGACACCAGCCTGCTTTGGAAAATAGACTCTGTTTTCTTATCGTGTGTTGTGCTGGGTTCCTTATGTTTAACTCTGGCATTTTACATGTGCATCCTTTTCTGTATTCTGCAGCTTCCAGCAGCCTCTGGGAGGAAGAAAGCTTTTACCACCTGTTCTTCCCAACTCATCACCTTATCCATTGTATATGGGAGCTGCATTGCTCTCTACATGCGTCCTTCAGCAGATGTTTCCTTGAAGACCAACAGAATTGTAGCTTTGCTGAACACAGTCCTGTACCCATTCTTAAATCCCTTCATCTACAGCCTTAGGAACAAGGCTGTGATACTGGCACTGAACAAATCCATTGCCAGTACAATAACAAAGCTTTTCCCCTAATCAGGATGCATTTCTGGACATAAATTCCAAGGATCTCCTCTCATCTGTTAAACAATACCAGGGCATATGTGTGTGACCTCCAAACACGGATGTCTCAGGAGATTTGTGCTCTTGTCAGCTTGTGTCAGGTTAAGTGATAAGAAGCTCATCTGCACACACAGACAGGGCACTAACAGTGGGAGGAGGAGTAACTCAGTTAATACTCTGCCCTGGCTGCTCCATCACTGCAGGGCCATCAGCTCTCCAAGAATCCATCTCCAAACAGAGAGAGCACAGAGGAACAGTGGCAAGTGACAACCCAAATGACAGGCTCTGAGAAATGGACACCATGTCCAGCTCCTTCCAGGGCTGCCCTGGGAGAGCCATCAGCCCTGTTGTCCAGGTCTGAAACCCCTCAGTCACTGAGAGCAGGTCACCATTTGGACTAGGGGGATTGTTGCCTTGGAGTGTAGGACACATTATGGGATGCAGGGGAAGAGCAGTTTTGGAGAACACAGGACTTGAGGGAAGTTGAGGGGAGGACCCCAACCAGTGCAGTCTGTTCTGTCTTCTCATTAAACTTCTAACTCCCGTGTGAGCCAATTCTCTCTGCAAGAGCTCGTGAGCACGGGGGTGTGAGTGCAGCAGCTGGAGGAGGATCAGGGCATGGAACAGCCCTCGTGTCAATAGTGCTGACAACTGAGCGACTGGAGCGACTGGACTGCAGGGTTTGTGTGTGTGAGCGCGGTGCTGTCACGGGTGGGAGTGGAAGGCTTAGACAGAGTTATTAAAGAAGCCCTGCTGTTGAGTCATGAGATACAGAAAGGATCCCCTTGCTTTCTAAATTCCTTCTCAGAGAGGAGCCTGAGCGTGGCTGGATCCAGTCTTAGCCTTGGGCTGCGTCAACAGTTTAAAGTTAAGGAATTACAGGGGTGTGATTAAATCACTTTGTCTCACAGGTTTTAATGACGGCAGATCAGATGTATTTATATAAAATGTGGGAATCACCAACCACAGGGAGTTCAACAAGGGGAAGTGCCGGATTCTACCCCTGGGATGGGGCAGCTGCAGATGGACAGACAGAGCGGGGAATGAGAGGCTGGAGAGCAGTGCCGGGGAAGGGCCCTGGGGGTGCTGGTGGGTGGCCAGTTGGCCCTGAGTCAGCAGTGCCCTGGCAGCCAGGAGGGCCAACCCTGTCCTGGGGGCATCAGGCCCAGCATGGCCGGCCGGGGCAGGGAGGGGATTGTCCCACTCTGCTCTGACCTGGGGCGGCCTCACCTCAATATTGGGGCAGTTTGGGGGGACACAATAAAAGAAAGATATTGAGCCATTAGAGAGTTTCCAAAGGAGGCAACGAAGATGGGGAAGGGCCTTGAGAAGTTCAGTTTCTAAATCAGTAACGCTTTCAAAGATCTGTTTATGAACTGACAGCAAGATCACGGAGGAGCAGCTCATGGTTGGCGTGTGTAGGAGCCAAGGAGAGCAGGGGCTGATGTGAATGTGTCACACACCCACAGCTGGAGGACTCTGGAGCCACCCAGGGACTGCTGGGGAAAGAGAGAGAACAAGATGTGACTGGAGCAGGGGCCGTTCGGAGATGGGGCAGTGCTTTCCTGGGACAAACATCCCTGTTCCAGTCCCTGCAGACACAACAACCAAGGAGCATTGTTATCAGTAAACAAGGGCAAAACTCTTTTAAAGTTTTACAAAAGTTTTATTTAAGGCAAATGAGCAAACAGCGCTGGGCGGACAGGGTTTTACCCCCCCTCAATAGTCCGCAAATTCAATAAGTTTCAGTTTTTCTTTTTATAGCCCCAAATCTCCTCCCAGGTTTCTGGTTACCAGTTCATTCTGCGCATGCTCTGCCTCTGTTACTAGGGAATCTTCTCTTCCCTGTTTCTTGTCTTTCTTATCAGCTCCTCCTGGCGTCTTCTTTCCTATCAGGTCTGGCCACCTCCTTCCTTTTATCAGATTGTGGCAGCTAAGAGTGTTTTCGTTGTTAGGGGCCTTTCCCCTGTTTTATGTCTTCCTTGACAGGTTCTGCTGCAGTTGCTAGGGAAAATACTTTCTACATAGATAGTTAAAATCTAGAGGTAGCATAGTAGAATATAATTTGTCATGATAACATAACATCACAGTTCACAATTACAGTATTACAATTATAATTTGATAAGCAAATTATCTCTTTTTGTCTTTATTGACTATCACGATTCCCCCCCTTTCTTATTCACTAGTAATTTGCTTATCAAACCTCATTACAGCTTCTCGAGCTGCGATTAAGGTAGGAGGTTGTTCTGCTTTAGGTGTCCCTTCATTCAAGTCCAGATATTGCTGTCTCATTCCCATAAGTTGTACCGTTTCAACTCTGCTCTTAACAAAAGTCACAATTTTATTCAGAATACAGGGACCAAGTGTCAAAATTGTTACCAGCGCTATCAGAGGACCTATTAGGGTAGAAACTAAGGTAGTTAACCAAGGTGATTGGTTAAACCATGATTCAAACCAGCTCTGTCGAGTTTCCCTTTCTCTTTTTCTTTGAAGAATTCCTTCACGTAATTTAGCCATAGATTCACGCACTACTCCTGAGTGATCTGCATAGAAACAACATTCCTCCCCTAATGCAACACATAGCCCTTCTTGTTGTAAAAATATCAAATCTAATCCTCTTCTATTTTGCAAAACTACTTCAGAAAGTGAAGTGAGGGACTTTTCTAAGTACGATATTGATTTTTCAATTCTCTCTAAGTCTTCATCAACTGCTGCTCTTAGAGATGTTAACCCTCTATTTTGTTCAACATAGGATGCAATTCCCGTGGCTGCCCCTGCTGCTCCCAGACTGAGGAGCATGGCAATTGCTTTGGCAGTAAGTGGTTCCCTTTTTTGTATCCTGTGTGTATTATCGTCCCAATGGTCCAGAATCGATTCCCTTGAATGATAAAGTATTCGAGGTATGATTGTTATTTGTACACAGAACTCCTTACTTTCGTCAAATATCTGTAGGGATATGCAGGGAGTTACGCCCGTCCTTGAGCATATCCACCATCCTTCCCCACCAGGTATGGCCCATTTTTTTGTTTTATCCAGTTTCCTTATGGTATAGCTGCATAAATCCTTCTTGGCTGTAGGTACATTCCCTATACACACTCCCTGTCCTCTCACCTGCTGGAGAGTGATTCCTACCTTTTTCTCTTCCCAATTACACTGTGTGGGGTCGCCCTGGTTGGATATTTTAAATGAGGTGTTCAAAGCTATCCCTTCATAAAATGGGGGTTTGATATCATAGCACAACCAACAGGAATTAGTCATGTTAGTGTGGTTAAGTGCATAGTAGGTCGCTTGCATTAATCGTAGTAATGGTTCTGTTTTCTCATATTCCTTGGTGTAGGTTGAGGTTACACTGGAGTTGTTAAAGTTAACAGTCGGGACGGTTGAGTCTTTGAAAGTCTTTCTCTTCCCACTCTCCTTCTGGTTGAAGCTATTCTCTTTCTTTTTTATTACTTTATTGGGTCCTATTGCCAGAGGGCGTTGGGTTGTTTCCTGTTTTTTTATTGTTATCAGCCCTCCCCTGTCCGTCCCGGGTTCCCAGTATCTGATTCCCCAAGTTTTTCCTATTAACCATTCTGGGTCCTCTGGTCTCATTACTTGGAGGGTTATATAACTGCAATTGCTATCTCTCCTAAATCCTCCAGACAAAACAATTTGTGATGGTTTACAGCCAGGTGGTCCCCAGGTTGTTGCCAGATACTTATCTCGGGAAGTAGGGGTCCAGGCAGAAGCAATTGTGGCACAGTCCCAGTACGCACAGTGATATTCATTAGGGAGATTACAGTACCCTTTCCCTGGATTGGATGTGGGACAAAGATAGTACGGTTTTGTATTTAAGGAACGTGATAAAGGTGCCAGTTGACACAGTGCAGCAGAGAAACTGGGAGGTCCTGCTGTAAGATTGCTCTTAATTATTTTCTGATCACCCCCTCTGGTCAAAGTCCATTTGTATGGCTGATGTGGGCTTTCCCTGCTTTGGGGAAGCTGCCACAAAAACACTGCAATCCAGATATAATTTCCCATATCCGTTCTCCACCGCATTATTGCTCTGCCTCCTTCGTCTACTCCTTTGCAGGGAGCAACGAGGTTTGCATTATCTTCTCGGCAGCAGTCAATATTCTTCAGGAGAATATGGGTTTGTTTTTTTTTCTTTTTTTTTTTTGGTAGATTCTTACAACCTTTTGGTTTTCCTTCTATTTCTCAAGACTCGTTTGTTTCATATACTCCTCTAGTATTTCTAAAAGTTGGCTGGTTGTTAAATTTGTTTTCCAGGCGAATTTAATGGCACACTGTTTAAAGTTTTGTACCAGTCCTTTTTATAGACCTCCCATGTTTCTGGTACCAACCATTCCCATCCACAGAATAACTTGTCAATTTCCAGAACACTCAGTTGCTCATCAGAAGCAATAAAGAAATCTCGACATTTCATACAATGGGGATTCCGTCTACTTGCTACACAATACCACTCTATACCACATAATATACATTTACAACTGACCCAACCTTGATGCCCTGAGCCTGGGTGTTTTATACAGGGAATTTTCGTACAGGTCTCTCTGGCAGAGTAATTTCAATTTCAAATTCACAACAAAAAGGAAAAGTTTTCCCTTTTTCGGCAATCTGATACAGTCCACTTCCCCCGGTCTGGTAAGGGGTTGGTCCGCTCAGCCAACGGCTATACCAAACCCTTATTAAGGTTAGGTCTGAAGGTACTTCAAACCAGGAGTATAGACTGGGTCTTACGTCCCGCTCAAAGCGATTCATTTACCAGTCCTGCTCTTCTGAACGTCATTCGGAGATTCCCAGGTTGAGAGGTTACAGTCCATTCAGGTGTGTTGACTGGTCCTTTAACACGAGAGGCGTGAGTCCATCCTCTTTCAGCGGTACGAATGGCTGTATCTGTAGTGAGAAGAACGACAAAGGTCCTTCCCAACAAGGGGTTAATGAGGACTCTTCCCATGTCTTAATTAACACTCTGTCTCCAGGTTGAATTTTGTGTATTGCCATATCCAACGGGGGTTTCTGAGTTACTAATCCTTTCTTCCTCAATTCCTGTCTTCTTTTCATTAACTCAATTATATACTCCCTTAAGAGGGTGTCTTCCACCTTTGGATTCTCTATCGGGATTCCAAAATCATATGGCATTCCATACATCATTTCAAACGGTGACACCCCTGTGTCTGTGCGTGGTTGGGTCCGAATATATAATAAAGCCAATGGCAAACACTTTACCCAATTCATTTTAGTTTCTATCATTAATTTAGTCAATTGTTTCTTTATTTCACCGTTCATTCTTTCCACTTTACCAGAACTTTGAGGGTGCCATGGCGTGTGGAACTCCCACTTGGTTCCAAAAAGCTCTGTTGTTTCTTTGATTATTTTAGAGGTAAAGTGTGGTCCCCTGTCTGAGTCCACCACTGCCACAGTACCGTACCGTGGAATAATTTCTTCTAATAAAATCTTAATCACGGTTTTGGCGGTGCACCTTGCCACGGGAAAGGCTTCTACAAAGTGGGTGAGATGATCTACTAACACCAGTAGGTGGTGGTACCTTCCTACTTTAGGTAACTCAGTAAAATCTTCCTGCACCTTTTCAAACAGTCTCTTAGCTAATTCTCGTCCTCCCTGCACCCGCTCCCTCAATTGTCCTTTATTTACCTTTTGACAGGTTAAACACCCTTCAAGAGTTCTTTTCGCTATTCCATGAGATCCCACACAGACAAACTTGTTTTCAAATTGATCCACTAAAGCTTGTGTTCCCCAGTGTGTCTGCTCATGTAATTTTCTCATTATTCTCTGAGCCAGACCTTTTGGAAGAACTTCCCGTCCATCTGGTAATAACCACTTATTATTTTCTTCTTTCGCTCCAGACTGTCGCAGCTTTTCCTTTTCTTGTTCACTGAAGCTTTTCGGAATGTCTATGTCCTCCTGTTCTGAACTAGCCATTACTAATAAAGCCGCCCTTTTTGCTTCCTCATCTGCTAAATGATTACCCCTAACAGTAACCTTTAATCCTTTTTGATGTCCCTTAATGTATACAACTGCAATCTGTTTTGGTTTTCTCAGAGCCTTTAGAATTTCTCGAATCAAAGCCTCATGAATGAGTCCCTTACCTTGTGTATTGATCAATCCTCTTTCTTCCCATATTTTGCCGAAAGTATGAACCACCCCAAACGCATACTTAGAATCTGTGAATATAGTGCCTGCTTTTCCATCTAATAGCCGTAAAGCTCTCAACAGTGCATATAACTCACAAGCCTGAGATGACCACGTCTTATCTAAGGACCCAGACTCTTTAACTTGAAAAGTCTTTCCGTCTATCACTGCATATCCTGACTTTCGGTTCCCATTAACTACCCTAGATGAACCATCTATGTATAATTTCTCTCCTTCACTCAGTTCTTCCTCTTCTAAATCTTCCCTAATTTTTGTCTGAAAATTTATTACTTGTAGGCAATCATGTACCAGGTCTCCTTTGGGCTCCCCATACAGGAAATGGGCTGGATTTTGTAGATTTGTCACTTCTAGTTCTAATTTAGGTGAATGTAATAGAATGCTTTCATATTTTAACAGCCTGCTATCTGTCAGCCATTTCTCAGCTCTCTGTTGCAATACTCCCCTTATATTGTGAGGGGTAAAAACTCTCAATTCTCCCCCAAAAGTCACTTTTGTAGCTTCATCAACTAACAAAGCCGTAGCCACGATGGCTTGCAGGCAAGTTGGCCACCCCCTGCTGACTGGATCTAGTAATTTTGAATAATATCCGACTGGTTTTCTCTGCCCAGCCCAAGTCTGAGTTAGGACTCCATATGCCGTACCATTTTCAGTATTTACAAATAAATAAAAAGGTTTTTGATTATCTGGTAAACTTAACACAGGTGCATTTACCAAATCTTCCTTCAATTTTTCTAGTTGTTTTTCATCTTTGTCACTCCACTTCACTAGCCTGTCTGTTGCCAATTTTTCATATAGGAACTTAACCTTACTACTATAATTTTCAATCCATTGTCGACAGTACCCAAATAATCCCAAAAGCTGTCTAATCTGTCTTTTAGTTTTGGGCATAGACAGTGACAAAATTCCATTCACTCGATCAGGATCTAATCTTTTATGTCCCTTACTCAGCCAGTGTCCCAAATATTTAACTTCTTCCTCTGTAAATTGCAGCTTAGACTTTGATACTTTCAGCCCTTTTAGACTCAGAAAATTTAGGAGCCTAATACTTTCGTCCCTGACAGCTTCTGACTTCTCCCCAGCAATTAACAAATCATCTACGTATTGGATTAAGACGGTGCCCTCACGGGGTTCAAAAGATTCTAATAAATGCTCCAAGGCTTGCCCAAACAAATTAGGGGACTCTGTAAATCCCTGAGGTAGGACCGTCCACCTAAACTGCTGTTTCCTATGAGAATCAGGGTCCTCCCATTCAAAGGCAAAATAATCCCTACTGCTTTCCCTGAGGGGACATGCCCAAAAGGCATCTTTCAGATCAATAACCCTGCACCATTTGTATTCAGGGGAAAGTTGGTTTAATAATGTGTATGGATTAGCCACCACTGGAAACCGGGTAACTGTTCGTTTATTCACCTCTCTTAAGTCCTGCACCAGTCGGTAGGACCCATCAGATTTCTTTACTGGCAAAATAGGGGCGTTATGAGGTGACATACATGGTTCTAACAGTCCCTGCGTTAAGAGTCGTTCGATAATTGGTTTAAGTGCGACTCTTCCTTCATGAGGGATAGGATATTGCTTTACCCTTATTGGCTCCTCTGAATTTCTGATGGAAACTTCAAACGGTTTTATATCCAACTTTCCTACAGATTCAGGGGTATACCACACCTCAGGATTTATCCTCTTTTCATCCTCTGCCGTAAGGGAGTATATTTTAGCCTGTATTTCCTGCTCCTTTACTTCCAGATTAATCCCCAGTTCTATTATTAAATCTCTCCCTAATAGATTATATTCAGCCTCAGGAACTAACAAAAATGTTCCTAATGCATATTTATTTTGGGCTTCTATTTCCACATCTTTGATGAGGGGTACTTTAAAAGGTTCCCCTTTAGCTCCTACTACTAGGACTGTGTCTGGGGAGGTCATACAGCCCCGAGGTAGTTTTTGTACAGTTGATTTTTCTGCTCCTGAGTCCACCAAGAACTCAAATTCTTGATGCTGAGGACCCAATTCGAGTTTTATCAAGGGCTCTGTTTTCTTTTGGGTCCTCAGCAAATTCGGTCATCCTGCAGCCTTTTTCTGCAATTTCTCTGCAAATGTCCTCTCTACGCACAGTAATAACATTCTACATCACTTAATTCTGACCGACCACGTTCCCTGGGTAGTTCATGTCTAACAAATCCATGAGGGATCCTTCGTTTTTGATTTCTGTCTCCCCTCTGTCCTTCTCGTATAGCTGCCACTAAAACCTTAGTCTGTCTTTTTTGCATCTCCACCTGCTTCTTCTGCATTTCTTCTTGTCTTTTCTGTAATTCCTCCTGCTTCTCCTCCTGTCTCTTTTGCATTTCCTCTTCTCTCTTTAGCCTTTCTTCTTCTCTTTCCTCATCCCTTCGCACATATACCCTCTGAGCTTCCCTTAACTACACGTCCAAACCCTTAATTTGCCAGTCCTCACCTTTCTCCAACTTTTTCTGAATGTCCTCCCATGCTCCCTGCACAAATCGCATCTTAAACACAGCTCCCCCCCATCACATCCTCCTGCGGATCCATGCCAGAATAAAGTTGGAAACTTTTCCTTAATCTTTCCAGCCACTCCGTAGGTGATTCATCTTTTCTCTGATATTCTTTAAAAACTCTGTCAATATTTTGTCCTCTCGGGACTGCTTCCCTTATACCCTCAACTCTAATAGTCCTTAAATCAGCCATGTGAGCTCTATGGGCCGGCTCCTGGTTATTCCAGTCAGGTCTCTGAAGAGGCCACTTGGTGTCAGCAGCCGGCCCCTGCTGGTGTCTCTGATCCCATTGTCTCATTCCCGCCGTTCTAATCATACCTCGTTCTTCCACCGTAAATAATATTCCCAAAATTGCTTGCATCTCTTCCCATGTATAAATATTGGGCCCTAAAAACTGATCAAATCTTTCAGATACTCCCATAGGGTCCTCTAACAATTTCCCCATCTCTTTCTTAAATTCTCTCACATCCCCTGAATTTAAGGGAACAGATACAAACCCTAACCTAGCATCTTGTCCCCCCATTGCAATCTCCCTTAAAGGATATAACTGGGTTCTCATCTTTTGTTTTGCCTTATTCTGGCTCCTCGTCACTCTCCTGCTATCAGCAGGTGATGGAGGTGAAGAGTTCTCAGATAGAACAAGTTCTGGTTCAGTTGGGGCAGAGGGCTGAAATGCTGGTGCTGGAATGGGTGCAGGTTGTGGAGGGGGTGGGATATATGGTGGAGGGTGCCTCTGGTAATCCTCCAAATCACAGTTATTCTTCTTCTGCTTTTTATTTCTTAAAGGAAACAAATAATGCCTAGTGTCTGATCTCATCCATAAACTAGCATACTCGCTTTCTCCTGCACAAAACGGTTCTTTACTATTCACATACAGATTTAGAGCCTGACATATCCAGTCCTCAAATGAACCGTATACTGGCCAATACAAATGATCCTGTCTTATTTGCTGCCCCCCCCCCCCAAACCTCCATACAATAATGCACCATCTTTTCTCTCAACTTACCTTTTCTAGAAGGATAATCATCCCAATACCTAATCATAACTCCTAAAGGACTATCTGGAGGTATGCTTGGTAACCTTACCACTAACTCATTCTCGGGCTCTCTCTTCTCCTGCACAGTATCCTGTGACTTCCCCTTATGATCACTTATTCCAACCCCCTCCCTAGCTTTTTCCTCAGTCTTAGGATTGTCCTGACTTGTTTTACAGCCACCCATGGGAGCAGAAGATTTACTTTTCTTCTGCCCCATCTTCCGAAGTACCTTCACACACACACACAATTCACTCGCTTCCCTCCGTTCGTGACTTGGCCCCTCTCGGGGTACAAGAACTGCACTATAGGAGGTCCCAATCGCTTCGTCCTATTGGATGTCTCACTCGTTTGTACTTCGGGATTCCCTTCCCCAACCCAGAAAGGGGGTTCGCAAATACTTACCTCTCCTGGGTAAGCCTTCGCCCAGCTCCGCAGTGAACAGTCCCTTCCCCAACCAGGCGGCACCTGAAACCCTTACTCCCTCCTGGAGTAAGTCTCTGTTCGGACTCCTGCCAAACAGTCCCCTTCCCAAATGAAGAGGATTTGCCACTCACTTTTCTCCTAAGAAAGCCTGGATTTTTGTGCACAAAGATTACAGGGAACTGCAGTGATTTATTGCTGATTTGCCTTCTCTAAATCTTTTCGGTCGGAAATCCCAGGGTCTGTGCCGCAGGACTCCCCCAGGACCGTCCAAACGGGGACGGAGGCGCCTGCCCCAGGAGGATCCTGCTGCCCAGGAACTCTGGTCCGAGTCACGGCACCAAATTGTTATCGGTAAACAAGAGCAAAACTCTTTTAAAGTTTTACAAAAGTTTTATTTAAGGCAAATGAGCAAACAGCGCTGGGTGGACGGGGTTTTTGCCCCCCCTCAATAGTCCGCGAGTTCAATAAGTTTCAGTTTTCCTTTTATAGCCCCCAAATCTCCTCCTGAGTTTCTGGTTACCAGTTCATTCTGCGCATGCTCTGCCTTTGTTGCTAAGGAATCTTCTCTTCCCTGTTTCTTGTCTTTCTTATCAGCTCCTCCTGGCGTCTTCTTTCCTATCAGGTCTGGCCGCCTCCTTCCTTTTATCAGATTGTGGCAGCTAAGAGTGTTTTCGTTGTTAGGGGCCTTTCTCCTGTTTTATGTCTTCCTTGACAGGTTCTGCTGCAGTTGCTAGGGAAAATACTTTCTACATAGATAGCTAACATCTAGAGGTAACATAGTAGAATATAATGTGTCATGATAACATAACATCACAGTTCACAATTACAGTATTACAAATATAATTTGATAAGCAAATTATCTCTTTTTGTCTTTATTGACTATCACAATGGGGTTGGGGAGATGTGGAGGAAGGTTATCCACACTGTGTCAGACCTCAAGGGACAGTTCTCCAAATAGTCCAGACCTCCTTAGGAGAGACCCTGGATCAAGATCAGTTCAAGAATGCTGCAATAATTTCTCCTTCAAAAAGAAAAGTAATACAGTACACCTTTAAAATAGGAATGCATATTTGTTAGAAGCTCTTTGAACTTTCTGCATAACTACATAGGCAACCTTCTTAATTAACCTCCTAGATTAGAGGACAATCATGGAAGTTCCATGGTTTATTAGGACCTGGTTTATCTCAATGAGCCCCGTGGTGTACTTGGTGCTGAGCCTTTGAACCTCAGGGACTGAGAGGAGATTGCACAAACCTTCCCATGGGTCAAAGAGAAACTCAAAGTATCTCAGAGCATTACTGGGTGCAACTGAGGACCATTCCCAAAACAGGCTCCTCATGGACCCCCTTGGAGGAGATAATTGGGGGCCACGATTGCACAAACCTCTCAGTATCAAAAGCAAAACCCAAAGTCCCCCTAAAAACTGAACTCTTTGAAAGAATGAATGAGCCCCAGTGAGTGTCACTACTGACACAGGCTCTCAAGGGACTGGTTAAAGCAGATAATTGCAGATGATTGCACAAACCTCCCAGAGATTCAGTGGGGAAAGGACAATGAAAAGTACTTTGAAAAACCTGCAGGCCCTTGGAGCATTAATGAGCCCCACTGAGTGTCCTCACTGACAAAGGCTTTCAAGAGACTAATTAAAGCAGATCTTTGGAAGCCATGATTGCAAAAACCTCTCAGAGACTGCCAAAAATAAGTACCTTAACAAATCTTGAGTATGTTGAAGCATTAATGAGCCCCACTGAGTGTTGTTACTGACAAAGAATCTCAAAGGGCTCCTTACAGCAAATAAGTGGAGACCATGATTGCATAAACCTCTCAGAGACTCCAAGCCAAAAGCAAAACCCAAATTGCTCTGAAAATCCTGCAGTCCCTTAAAGCATTAAGGAGCCCCCCGAGGGCCATTCCTGACAAAGCCTCCCCAGGGACTCTCCAGCAGATCCTTGGAGGCCGTGAGTGCAGGGAGGCAAAGGCTCTGGGCAGCAGCTCGGGTGCTGAGCACAGCCTGGCTCGGTTGGAGGCAGCAGAAAGGCCCAGCCCTGACCCCCAGCCCGGGGAAGGCAGATCCTGTCCCTCACGCCTCGCTCAGGGCTCTGCCAGGGCACTGGGATGGGGGGTGATGCTGAGGGAAGGACAAGGGGGTGACAGTGCCCAGCCTTCCCGGGCTGTGCCAGGAGGCCACGAGGCCCCAGGGCCTCAGCACAACGTGTCTCCTCACAGCCCATGGTGGCACAGACGAGGCTGTGCCCAAGGGGACAAAGTCTTGGGACCTCTTGGAGTTCTGGCCCCGTCCCTTGATGTCCCTCCGTGAAGGAACAAACCACCTCTCAGAGGTGGGTGACAGACCAGTGCTGGGAACAGTGGTTTTGAGGGCCTGGTGTGTGACAATGGCCCTGGGGCACCTTGAGCAGGGTGTCCAGAAAACCAGGTCACAGATCAGGCCCTCCAGGATTATACCTGGAGGCCTGGCTGTGGATGGATGGTGCCATGGGCCCCCTTCCTGCAGCCTCACTCTGTAGCTCTTTGTCCGGGTTTAAGCCCCGCTGGCAACTATTCACCACCCAGCCCTTTGCTCACAGCCCCCCCCACCCCCGGTGGGATGGGGAGAGGAATCAAAGGAAAAACTTGCAGGTGGAGATAAGAACAGTTTAATAATTGAGAACAAAGTAAAATATAATAATATAGTGAATAATCAGAGTAATGATGATTAAATGGGAAGGAAAAAAAGTCCCAAACAGTGCACAATGCAATTGTTCACCACCCCCTGACTGATGCCAGACCCCCCTTCCCAAGCCCAGATCAACCCCCCATTCCAGGTAACTTCCCCAGTTTATATACTGGGCATGATGTTTAATGGTGTGGAATATCCCTTTGGCCATTTTGGGTCACCTCTCCTGGCTCTGCTGCCTCCCAGCTTTTTTCTTTTGGGAACCTCCTCACTGGCAGAGCAGGAGACATAAAACAAAACCAGAACCAAATTCCTTGACTTAGGATTAGCACGACTCAGTAACACCCCAAACATCAGTGTGTTATCAACAATATTCTCATTCCAAATCCAAAACACGGCACTGGAATGGCTACTGAGACTAAATTAACTCCATCCCAGCTGAAAACAGCACAATATCCACCCCTTATTCCATACCACTGATGTCATGCCAATTCTTACACTTCCCAATTCCCCATCACATTTCCTATTTATCTATTTGATAGATATAAATACAGACATCATTCCCGTAGTCTATGGAACACCTCTGTCAAACGTTCATAAAATGTCCACAAAAATTGTTTATTGAATTCATTCAGTCCATGGCTTTGGCCTCCATCCCTGGGAACAGGAAAGCTGTGTGGGAGCTGTTGGATTGTTGCGTGTGGCACATTGGAGTCAGTTCTGACTCCATTGTTCAATTGTTGTTCAGTTTAATCAAAGTTCCTCCTTCCTTCAGAGGGAAGTCAAGGCTCAGATCCCTGGAACACTTGTGGTTGAGGTCGATGCCGTGAGGTGCTCAGGTGATGCACATGTAGCCACCATAGAAGTGATAATACACAGTGTTGGCTAGTTCTTAACATAAAATTTAATTAATTGGCTATTTTCACCCAAAATCAAATCCCCTCAAGGCACACACAGGATATTCCCATCCTCCCACATCACCCACCAAGTGCACTCATGTCCTTGAGCAACATCAATCCCACGGGTGGGTTTGCCTTTGCCTGAGGCAGGAATAACCCAGACTGTTCTCCTGTAGCGGGTCAACCCTGGCCAGATGCCAGGTACCCACTAAAGCCACTCTCACTCTCCCTCTGCAACTGGACAGAGGAGAGGAAAAAACAGCCAAGGATTCATGAGCTGAGACAAGAGCTGGGAGAGGTCAGTGACTGATTACCTGCAATGGGCAAAACAGGCTCAAAGTGGGGATATCACTTAAATTTATTACTAACAGGATAAGAACCAAAGAGTGATTAATAATAATAATAATAATAATGGCCAGTCTTCGCGAACGAAGATTTTAGGAAAGGTCTTTTACCTTTCCAGCCTGCGCAATGGATTTTTTAGGTGAGACACAGCACGCGCTGAACTGAGCCCACCCTTTAATCATAGAATCATAGAATCATAGAATAGGTAGGGTTGGAAGAGACCTCCAAGATCATCAAGTCCAACCCCTGATCCAACTCCAATTACTATATCATGGCACTAAGGGCCACATCCAATCTCTTTTTAAAAACCTCCAGGGATGGTGAATCCACCACCTCTCTGGGTAGGCCGTTCCAATGCCTGATAACCCTCTCTGTAAAGAATTTCTTCCTAACATCTAACCTAAACCTCCCCTGGCAGAGCTTGAGCCCATGTCCCCTTGTCCTATTGTTGGTTGCCCAGGAGAAGAGACCAACCCCCGCCTGGCTATAACCTCCCTTCAGGTAGTTGAAGAGAGTGATGAGGTCGCCTCTAAGCCTTCTCTTCTCCAGACTAAACAACCCCAGCTCCCTCAGCCTCTCCTCATAGGACTTGTGCTCAAGTCCCTTCACCAGCCTCGTTGCTCTTCTCTGGACCCGCTCCAGCACCTCAATGTCCTTCCTGAACTGAGGGGCCCAGAGCTGAACACAATACTCAAGGTGTGGCCTCACCAATGCAGAGTACAGGGGAAGGATCACTTCCCTGCTTCTGCTGGCCACACTGTTCCTGATGCAGGCCAGGATCCATTGGCCTTCTTGGCCACCTGAGCACACTGCTGGCTCATGTTCAGCCTCCTGTCGATCAGCACCCCCAAGTCCCTTTCTGCCTGGCTGCTCTCCAGCCACTCTGTCCCCAGCCTGTAGCGCTGCAGGGGGTTGTTGTGGCCAAAGTGCAGGACCCGGCACTTGGCCTTGTTGAACTTCATTTCATTGGAGTTTGCCCATCTCTCCAATCTATCCAGATCCCTCTGCAGAGCCCTCCTGCCTTCCGGCAGGTCGACACTCCCTCCCAACTTGGTGTCATCTGCAAATTTGCTGATGATGGACTCAATCCCCTCATCTAAATCATCGATAAAGATGTTAAAAAGGACTGGGCCCAGCACTGACCCCTGGGGGACACCACTGGTGACCGGCTGCCAACTGGATGCAGCTCCGTTCACCAGCACTCTCTGGGCCTGGCCCTCGAGCCAGTTCCTGACCCAGCACAGAGTGCCCTTGTCCAAGCTGTGGGCTGCCAGCTTTTCCAGGAGTATGCTATGGGAGACAGTGTCAAAGGCTTTGCTGAAGTCCAGATAGACCACATCCACAGCCTTTCCCTCGTCCACCAGGTGGGTCACCTGATCGTAAAAGGAGATCAGGTTGGTCAAACAAGATCTGCCCCTCCTAAACCCATGTTGGCTGGGTCTGATCCCTTGTCCGTCCTGTAGCTGCTGTGTGATTTCACACAGGATAATCTGCTCCATAACTCTGCCAGGCACCGAGGTCAGGCTGACAGGCCTGTAGTTACCCGGGTCAGCCTTGCAGCCTTTTTTATGGATTGGGGTGATATTTGCCAACTTCCAGTCGTATGGGACCTCCCCAGTGAGCCAGGATTGTTGGAAGATGATGGAGAGCGGCTTGGCAAGCTCTTCTGCCAGCTCCCTCATTACCCTAGGATGGATCCCGTCTGGTCCCATGGACTTGTGAGGATCCAGATGACTCAGTAAGTCACTAACTATTTCCTCCTGGAATACAAGGGGACTATTTGGTTTCCTTTCTCTGTCTACCAGCTCCAGAGGCCAGTTGCCTTGAGGGCCACCTGTCCTACTGGTAAAAACTGAGGCAAAGTAGGTGTTAAGTACCTCAGCCTTCTCCTCATCTTTATTAACTATGTTTCCCTCCAAGTCCCTCAAAGAATGGAGGTTTTCTTTGCCTCTCCTTTTATTATTAATGTATTTATAGAAGGACTTTTTATTATCCCTAACAGAAGTGGCTAATTTAACTTCAAGTTGTGCTTTTGTATCCCTGATTTTCTTTCTGCATGATCTAGCTGTCTTCCTGAATTCTTCGTAAGTAGCCAGTCCTTTCTTCCATAGTCGGTAAACTCTCTTTTTATCCCTGATTTCCTTCAGAATCTTCCTGTTTAACCAAGCTGGTTGTCTTCCCCGCCGGCTTGCCTTTCGGC
>NW_020925692.1:0-721 GCF_003984885.1 Neopelma chrysocephalum
AAAGCGACAACCAGCATCATGCAATAACGCAAGCTGCTGTGCAAGAGCAGTCAGCTGTTTGACCTAAAAGGCTTTTCTTAGGGCTGACAAGTCCTAACTTGCTGCTTCAGGGACGGCCTTGATCTGCTTCTGGTGGCATCCCAGATCCCTCAGATCCCCTCTCTGATCTGCGGTCAGATTTGCTGCTTTGGGTGGCTGAAGCAATTGCAGCAAGCCGTTTGTCACGTGGGCTCCCATTCTGGTCACTGGAGAGACACGTGTCCTTGCACTGGCTCTGATCTACACTTGCTGGCCGCCAGGGCTAATTTCCCAAGGTCTGCTCAAAGCTGTTTTCTTCTCTGTGTCAAGAGCGGGCGATTGAGCCCTGGGGCTTGTGAGGAGGGGTTTAAGCTGCCCCTGCTTTAGGTCTTTTTCATCTCCCTCTTTCCTGCTGACGAAAAAGCCAGCTTGGTCTGCGTTTCATCTGAAGACCAAATTCGTGGGGCACTTTCCACAGTTGACTTAAGGGCCTGCAAATCCTGAGATGCTTTGGAGCTGCTTCCTATTCTTTCTGAAATCCAAAGTCCTCTTCCAATTTCTCTTGGGGGGTTCTGGCAAGGCAAGAGGAACGGGAATATCTGCCGGGGGGCTTCCCAGAGGACAAGATTGCCATCTCCGTCAAGGAGAGTTGCGGGCGCTGTGTGCAAATGCAGTCCAAGCGTCTGACGTGTCCCTTCAGAGC
>NW_020925692.1:731-1039 GCF_003984885.1 Neopelma chrysocephalum
ACTTGCTGGCGTGGGACAGACAGTCTTTGGAGCGTTGGCAAGTCGAGCCCTCACCTCCAGCTGTCTCAGCACAGTGACCCTCTCTCTTCAGGGAGGCGCTCCGGGCTCTGCGCAGGGCATTCCGCTGGCCCTGCCTGGCGGCACGGGATGGCGGCTCCCAGGGCGTGGCGGTGACTGCGCTGACATCCACCTGATGGCCGGTCACCAGTGGTGTCGCCCAGGGCTCAGTGTTGGGGCCAGTCCTGCTGCTCTGTTGGCTTAGATTGCCCTTTGCCCAGTCATCGTGGACCTCACCTGACTGCCACCAT
>NW_020925693.1:0-1914 GCF_003984885.1 Neopelma chrysocephalum
GGGGGGCCCTCTTCGTCTGCTTCGTCTGCTCCCGGCCCTTCGCCTCCTCCCCGGCCCTGCTGCGACACCAGCGCGGACACGCCCCCCACAGACGCGTCACTTCCGGCCACGCCCACCCCGAGCCGGCCACGCCCCCCAAGGCGGCCCCGCCCGGCCTGGCCTGCACCGAGTGCGGCCGCGCCTTCGCCAGGGAGGGGGCCCTGCACCGGCACTACATCCGACACGCCCGCGGGGAGCTCTGAGGGGGCGGGGACAAGGGGAAAGGGGGCGGGGCCAAAGGGGAGGGAGGACGGACCGTGGGGAGGGGCGTGGGCTGTCAGAGAGGGGGCGTGGCCGGTTTGGAGGGGTGTGGTCAACTGGAGAGGGTGTGGCCTGTGCTGTGGGGCGTGGTCTAGAAAAAGGGGTGTGGCCTATTTGGGGGTGTGGTCTACTAAAGGGGGTGTGGCCTCTTTGGAGGGAGTGGCCTATTAGAGGAGGCATGGGCTGCTTGGAGGGGCGTGGCCAGTTGGGAGGGGGCGTGGTCACTTTGGAGGGGGCGTGGCTTCTCGCTCTCTGGCACCACCTGGTGGTGAGGAATTAATAAAAAAAGCAGCGGCGGCTCCTGATTGGTTGGTTGGTTGTAAAGGGGGCGGGGTGTGATGATGTCACATGACGTCACCCCCCGCATCGACGACACCACGCCCTCGCATTACGACATCACTTCCTGTTCATGACATCACTTCCTCCACGGCCACGCCACGCCCCCTGCCCCGCCCCCACCGTCCCACGACATCACGGCCCCGCCTCCTCGATGACATCACACACCCCCTTGATGACATCACAACCCCTACAATGACATCACAACTTTCCTTGATGACACCACAATTCCCCTGGATGACATCATAACCCCCCCTCGATGACATCACAACCTCCGGATGACATCATGGCACCCCCCTGATGACATCACAACCCTCTTGGTGACATCACAACTTTCCTTGATGACATCACAACCCCATAGATGACATCATAACCCCTCGATGACATCACAGCCCCCTTGATGATGTCATAATCCCTCGATGACATTGTAGCACCCCTGATGACATCACGACCTCTCTGATGACGTCAGAACCCCCTCCAATCACATCCTGGATGAGGTCATCCCCCTCCATTACCCAGCCAGTGATGTCATCACCCAACTCTCCTTCCTCCTCTTCCTCCCTCAGCCAAATTTGGGACAGAGGGGGTGGGCATGTCCCCACCCGGATGGGCGTGTCCCAGGTGGGGTGGGCGTGTCCCGAGCGGCCAAGCCCCTCCCCTCATAGCTCCCCCCTGGCGTGCAGCATGTAGTGCTCGTGCAGCTCGGCCACCAGCCCGAAGGCCCCGGCGCACTCGGTGCAGCGGAACGGGGGAGGGGTCGGGGGGGAGGGGGGGCTGGGGGGCGGGGGAGGGGCAGCTCGGCGCGGCGGGGGAGGGGCGGGGGGAGGGGTGGATGGCCCGGGGGGGCTGCGGTGCCGCCGGCGCCGTCCGTGCTCGCAGCGATGGGCCCCCAAGGCCCCCGGGGCGGCGAAGCCCAACCCGCACTCGGCGCAGATGTAGTGGAACTTGAAGGGGGAGGGGCCTGACGACAGAGGGGCGGGGCCTCCGCGGGGGGCGTGGCTGGCAGAGGAAGGGGGCGGGGCGTGTCCCTGGGGGCGTTTCCGGCCCACGTGGTAACTGCGGTGAACCTTGAGGGCCCGGGAGGTGCCGAAGCCCCGCCCGCACTCGGGGCACTTGTGCCACTCTCCCCCTCCCCCGCCCGCCCCTCCCCCGCCGCGACGGACACCCCCACCTGGCCCTCCCCCCGCCCCTCCCCCCCCAGCCACGCCCCCACCCCCGGCAAGGCTCGACCCCCCTCCCCCTCCCCCGCCCGACACGGGGTCCCCCTCCCCCCCCCCC
>NW_020925694.1:0-749 GCF_003984885.1 Neopelma chrysocephalum
CAGATGTCTCCAGGCCAGCTGGGTCAGCTCAGCAGCTTTAGATATGTTATGAGCTGTATCACTTGTGGGTTCCTTTATTTGGTGCTTTACCAGTCCTACCACATCTTCACCTCACTATCGGGGTGTTTAACTTTAGAATTGATGAGTCACGCTCATTTCAGCATTGTCCAACACCAAAAGCAGTGTGACATCCCCTTCTCCATTCACCACTGCTAGCTTGGCAAATAGGGCATTGTTCAAGTTGGTTTACACCCAGTCTGGCCAGAGTATCCCCATACAGAAAGGTGGCAGGGCTGTCCCTCTCTCTCTCCAAGGGATATAGCAGGGATTATGCACATCTATCTATCCAGGGAGATCTGTGTGTCCGGGGACATGAGAGGAAAGGCAAAGCAGGCTGTGGCAGCCTTCAAATGCTGCACTGGCAGAGACAGAAGGAAAAGGAAGCACAGTGCCCAGCCCTGGCCAGAAGGGGACACAACTGAGTCAAGGGCCCAGCCCTGTGGCTCCACTGCTCCCCACAGAGGCCTCTTCAGGAGGAATGCTCTCTCCTCTGCTTCCTGCAAGGCAGGGTAAGGCCAGGAGCCAAGGAAGGAGCAGGTTGCACCTGCTGCCACATCTGAGTGGGCAGGCAGGGAGGCACATCTTGCTCCCTTTGGCAAAACTCCACAAGAGCCAGCAGCGATTTGGGCTGGCCCCCTCCCTGCATCCCTAGCCCTCCAGCCCAGCCCCAGAAGAAAAAGGGAAGCAGC
>NW_020925695.1:0-1061 GCF_003984885.1 Neopelma chrysocephalum
GATTGCCCTTTGCCCAGTCATCGTGGACCTCACCTGACTGCCACCATTTTTCCAAAACCACGGGGAGTGGCCTAGCAACTTGGTCTGCCAGCTCCCTCAGGACCTGGGGATGAACCTCAACGGGTCCCTTGTGCACATTCAGGTTCCTTCCACGCTCTCGAACCTGATCCTCTGCTGCAGGGGACTTGGGCTCTTCTCCTGCCAGTCCCTGCCTTTGCCTTTCTCCACTCGGACGGCGTGGCTGGAGCACTGGCTGTCCAAGACTGAAGCACAGAAGTCATCGAGAGCCTCAGCCTTGGCTTTGTGCTGGGATAGCCACGTCTGCCAGTTCCTTCTGGAGAGGGCCCACCTTATCCCTAGCCCTTCTTTAGCAAGAGAGCTGGAGAAGCCCTTCCTGTTCTCCTCAAGAGCTCTGGCCAGACTCAAGTCGAGCTGGGCCTTGCCTTTCCCACCCTTGTCCCCAGCTTCCCTCCCCTTGTCCCCAGCTTCCCTCCCCTTGTCCCCATCCTCCCAGGCCACCTGCCCTTGTTTCCATTCCCTGAAATAGGAGAAGAAGTCCCCTTAAGTTCTGTAGGTTAAAGTAGGGGTAGGGAAGAATTAGTCGACTTAAGTTCCATAGGATAGAGTAGGTCTGTAGGTTAAAGTAGGGGTAGGGAAGAATTAGACGACTTAAGTTCCATAGGATAGAGTAGGGCTAGGTGTTAGCAGTGCTCTCCACTTGAATTTCAACGGGCAAGGTAAAGGCCGTCCCACGCTTTCTCTTCCCCTCTTATGAGCAAAATGACCAACGGTGCTTTAGCATGGGCGGTGACCTAGGAGAGCCTAGTGTTTAAGGTAGAGCTGTGAAAGTTGAAAATAAAGATTGGTTTGGAAAGAAAAGTGTCCGGAAGCTTGTGTTTTGCAAGAGAATAATATTTGGGGGTTGGGCTAGGACTTGTTCCTTAGGCAGCTGAGCTGCGTCCCTTGGCGAGTGTGTGTGCAAGAGAGCTGTCCTGGAGGCTGAAGGCAGCAGAGGGACGTCCGTAAGCACAGCTGGGGAACAGCCAGCGAGTGGGTCTTTC
>NW_020925696.1:0-84 GCF_003984885.1 Neopelma chrysocephalum
GAATTGGAATCCAGAAGAGTTTGGAACCCAGAAATCCCAAATCCCAGCCTGGCTGGAAGAATCCCAAAAGAGTTGGAATCCAAA
>NW_020925696.1:94-581 GCF_003984885.1 Neopelma chrysocephalum
AATCCTAGAGAATTTGGAACCCAGAAATCGCAAATCCCAGCCTGGCTTGAAGAATCCAAAAGAATTGGAATCCTAGAGAATTTGGAACCCAGAAATCCCAAATCCCAGCCTGGCTGGAAGAATCCAGAAGAGTTTGGAACCCATAAATCCCAAATCCCAGCCTGGCTTGAAGAATCCACAAGAGTTTGGAACCCAGAAATCCCAAATCCCAGCCTGGCTTGAAGAATCCTAAACAATTTGGAACCCAGAAATCCCAAATCCCAGCCTGGCTTGAAGAATCCTAAACAATTTGGAACCCAGAAATCCCAAATCCCAGCCTGGCTGGAAGAATCCAGAAGAGTTTGGAACCCAGAAATCCCAAATCCCAGCCTGGCTGGAAGAATCCAAAAGAATTGGAATACAGAAGTGTTTGGAACCCAGAAATCCCAAATCCCAGCCTAGCTGGAAGAATCCAGAAAGAATTTGGAACCCAGAAATCCCAAATCCC
>NW_020925696.1:591-870 GCF_003984885.1 Neopelma chrysocephalum
TAAAGAATTTGGAACCCAGAAATCCCAAATCCCAGCCTGGCTGGAAGAATCCAGAAGAATTTGGAACCCAGAAATCCCAAATCCCAGCCTGGCTGGAAGAATCCACAAGAATTTGGAACCCATAAATCCCAAATCCCAGCCTGACTTGAAGAATCCAAAAGAATTGGAATCCTAAAGAATTTGGAACCCAGAAATCCCAAATCCCAGCCTGGCTTGAAGAATCCAAAAGAATTGGAATCCAGAAGAGTTTGGAACCCATAAATCCCAAATCCCAGCCTG
>NW_020925696.1:880-4156 GCF_003984885.1 Neopelma chrysocephalum
GGAACCCATAAATCCCAAATCCCAGCCTGGCTTGAAGAATCCCAAAATAATTCCCATTTTTTTTGCTCCCTCAAATCCAGGAACTTTCCTTCCAACCCCCTTCCCTGCCACGTCTCCTCCCTGCCCTGGTGCCCTTGCAGGGACTTTTCAAGGCCCAATTAGCACTTTATTTTAATATTAATAATTAATTACCTAATTATCCGTAATCTCCTGCGGCTCCCTGAGCGCTCCGGGCTTTCCGTTGGAATTATGGGGGATTTTTATCAGGTTTCCTTTGGGTTTTTTGTGGATTTCTGGATTTTTGTGGATTTTTTTGGTAATTTCTGGTTTCTCCTCTCTCCCAGGATCCATTACAACGTCTTCTACTGCTTGTACCTCATGGAAAACTCCTCTGGAACCGTTGGGAATGTGGAAGAGGAGACGCTGGCGTCGCGCTGCAGGCAGGACTTGTGGTCCAGGTGAGGCTTTTCCAGGTGATCCAAGGGGTGCCCCGGGGTCCTGAGGGAAAGCTGAGCGCTCCAGGGAATGTTGGGGACGGCGCAGCTCCTTATCCTGCTCCTTGCCACCAGAATTCCCAGAGGAGAACCAGAATCTGGGGCCTTAAATCTGGAAAAATGGAATTGCCGGGCACTGACCAAGTTTAAATTCACTGGTGGGTCTGTCATGGAATCATGGAATGGTTTGGAAGGGACCTTAAGGATAAACTAATTCCAAACCCCTGCTATAGGTAGAGACACCTCCCACTATCCCAGGTTGCTCCATCCAGGCCTTGGACACTTCCAGGGATCCAGGGGCAGCCACAGCTTCTCTGGGAAATCCATTCCAACCCTTCCCCACCCTCCCAGCCAGGAATTCCTTCCCAATATCCCATCTCTCCCTGCCCTCTGGCACTGGGAAGCCATTCCCTGTGTCCTGTCCCTCTGTTCCTTGTCCCCAGTCCCTCTCCAGCTCTCCTGGAGCCCCTTTAGGCCCTGGAAGGGACTCCCAGGTCTTCCTGGAGCCTTCCCTTCTCCAGGACGAACATTCCCAGCTCTCCCAGCCTGGCTCCAGAGCAGAGGGGCTCCAGAATCATGGAATCCCAGGATTGTCTGGGTGGGAAGGGACCTTAAAAACCTCCAGTGCCACCCCTGACATGGGCAGGGACACCTCCCACTATCCCAGGTTGCTCCAACCTGGCCTTGGACACTTCCAGGGATCCAGGGGCAGCCACAGCTTCTCTGGGAAATTCATTCCAGCCACTCCCCACCCTCCCAGACAGGAATTCCTTCCCAATATTCCATCTAGCCCTTCCCTCTGGCACTGGGAAGCCATTCCCTGTGTCCTGTCCCTCCAGGCCTTGTCCCCAGTCCCTCTCCAGCTCTCCTGGAGCCCCTTTAGGCCCTGGAAGGGACTCTCAGCTCTCCCTGGAGCCTTCTCTTCTCCAGGTGAACATTCCCAGCTCTCCCAGCCTGGCTCCACCCCATGGATCAGTGGAACACAGTTCTGTTTGTTCAGGGGATCCAAATCACCCCAAAACACCTCCCAAATCACCCCTTTCCCTATGGATAAGGATCTCTGGAAGGAGGGAAGTCCCTGCTGGAATTTTAAGACACGAAGTTCAGGCAGCCCAAGCAGGGGGTTGGGTTGTTGCTGATGCTCCCACAGCCCAAAAAAATGTGGATTTTCCCTTTTGAACTCCGGGAAAGAAACAAGGGACCGGGATATTGATTCCACTCCTGTTTTTCAGATCTTGCCAGAGAAGTGCTAATACTAACATTTATTTATTTGCTTGGATATGATTTATATTTTTATTGTTTCTTTTTGTTATTATTTTTGATATTTATTTTATTATATTTTTATATTTATTTTATTCTATTATATTTTTATTATATTACATTATATTATATTATGTATATTATATTTTAATCTATTATCTTTATAGTACATTACATTGTATTATGTATATTATATTTTATTCTATTATATTTATATTGTATTACATTATATTATATTATGTATATTATATGTTAATATATTTATAGTATATTACATATATTATTTAAATTATATTATATATTATATTTTATAATTTATATTTATTTTATATATTAATAAATATTTATTTTATGTATAGATACATTTATATCTCTTTTAATTTTAGAGATGATATAATTTATAATTATACATAATTTATGTATCTATACATAGATATATAGATTAAAATTTATCCATCTATATGTTAAATATTAATATTTTTTGCTACTTGCTGCCTAGAAAAGAAGGACAACAAGGAGTGAAACCCTTCCCTGGCCTGTGGAGATCCAGGCTTGGTTCCCTTTCCACTTCATTTCCCCTGGATTGACTCATTTATTCCTTATCCTTTCCTACGGAATGGGAATGCTGTGACTCCATCCATGGCCGAGATAAAGCTGGTGGTTTTTAATAAGCTTAAGGAGCCAGGCTGCCAAATTAATTTTAATTAATTTATTTTAATTTTAATTAATTAGTTTAATTTGGGAAGATCTTCTTCCATGTGACCTTTTGGATTCTTCAAGCCAGGCTGGGATTTGGGATTTTCAACTTCCAAATTTTTCTGGATTCTTCAATAAGAGTTTTACTCCTTATTTTTGCTCCAATATTCTCTTATTCCCTGCTTTTTCCCCAAAACCCAGGTTGCTCCAGTGCCAAATTCCCACTCCTGGAATGGGATAAATAACCCAATTTCCTCATTAATGGATTTGTGGGGGAGGATTTATTTTTTTTAATTCCTTTTCCGTTGGTTTATTGTTGTTTTTTCCCGATTTTTTTCCCACAGTTGTGGTGAGGTCAAACTGACCCACGAGCAGCAGAGGATTTTGAATCACAGGATTGAGCCCGGGCAGATAGTGAAAATTATGGCGTTTGCAGGTAAGATCCCAAAAATTCTGTGGGAAAAATGAACGGGAGAACCTCGGTCTGGCCCTTCCCTCCCAGCCCAGGGACTGCGGAATTCCAGGGGGATCAACTTGCTCCTCTGGGATAACAAAGGGAAGGGAAAAGCCCCCAAAAATGGGAACAAAAACAGGGGAGAGAAGAGTGGGAATATGTGGGAGGAGGGACCCCATGGAAAAGAGGGATCTGTGCTGGAGCAGTTCCTGTGGGACAGACCTCGGGGAAAACAGGGATCTGTGCTGGAGCAGTTCCTGAAGGAGTGACCCCATGGAAAACAGGGATCTGTGCTGGAGCAGTTCCTGAAGGACTGACCCCATGGAAAACAGGGATCCATGCTGGAATAACCTGTTCCTGAAGGACTGACCC
>NW_020925696.1:4256-6840 GCF_003984885.1 Neopelma chrysocephalum
CACATTGGAGCAGTTCCTGAAGGAGTGACCCTGTGGAAAACAGGGATCTGTGCTGGAGCAGTTCCTGAAGGAGTGACCCCGTGGAAAACAGGGATCTGTGCTGGAGCAGTTCCTGAAGGAGTGACCCTATGGAAAACAGGGATCTGTGCTGGAGCAGTTCCTGAAGGAATGACTCCATGGAAAACAGGGATCTGTGCTGGAGCAGTTCCTAAAGGACTGAGCCCATGGAAAACAGGGATCTGTGCTGGAGCAGTTCCTGAAGGATTGACCCCATGGAAAACAGGGATCTGTGCTGGAGAAACCTGTTCCTGAAGGACTGAGCCCATGGAAAACAGGGATCTGTGCTGGAGCAGTTCCTGAAGGAGTGACCCCATGGAAAACAGGGATCTGTGCTGGAGCAGTTCCTGAAGGAGTGACCCCATGGAAAACATGGATCTGTGTTGGAGCAGTTCCTGAAAGGCTGAGCCCATGGAAAACAGGGATCTGTGCTGGAGCAGTTCCTGAAGGAGTGACCCCATGGAAAACAGGGATCTGTGCTGGACCAGTTCCTGAAGGACTGAGCCCATGGAAAACAGGGATCTGTGCTGGAGCAGTTCCTGAAGGACTGAGCCCATGGAAAACAGGGATCTGTGCTGGAGCAGTTCCTGAAGGAGTGACCCCATGGAAAACAGGGATCTGTGCTGGAGCAGTTCCTGATGGAGTGACCCAGTGGAAAACAGGGATCCATGCTGGAATAACCTGTTCCTGAAGGACTGACCCTATGGAAAACAGGGATCTGTGCTGGAGCAGTTCCTGAAGGACTGAACCTGTGGAAAACAGGGATTCACATTGGAGCAGTTCCTGAAGGACTGAACCTGTGGAAAACAGGGATTCACATTGGAGCAGTTCCTGAAGGAGTGACCCTGTGGAAAACAGGGATTCACATTGGAGCAGTTCCTGAAGGAGTGACCCCATGGAAAACAGGGATCTGTGCTGGAGCAGTTCCTGGAGGACTGACCCCATGGAAAACAGGGATCTGTGCTGGAGCAGTTCCTGAAGGACTGAGCCCATGGAAAAGAGGGATCTGTGCTGGAGCAGTTCCTGAAGGACTGACCCTGTGGAAAACAGGGATCTGTGCTGGAGCAGTTCCTGAAGGAGTGACCCCATGGAAAACAGGGATCCGTGCTGGAGCAGTTCCTGAAGGACTGAGCCCATGGAAAAAAAGGGACTCACCCTGGAGCCGATCTGTTTTCCAGCCTAAATGATTCCCCGATTCCCTGAAATCAGGAGTGAAGCGGAGCCTGGGAAGAGGGGAGGGATGAGGAGAAAGTGTTTTGGGCTGTAGCTTTTATTCCTCCTTTCCCTCCCCTGATTTAATTGCCAGTAAATTAAATTATTTCCCTCGAATCAAGCCTGTTTTGCCCACGGTGGGAATTCCCGAGGGATCTCCCCCATCTTTATCCCAACCCACGAACCTTCCATTCTATTTTCCCTCTTTTTTAATTTTTTCCCCCAAGCTTTTAGGCCACAGATTGAAATTTTTTAAACCCAATTTAGGCACAAACATTCCCGAAATTCTGGAATCCTCATCCTCTGCTTCCTTCCCTTCTCCAGGCACGGGGAAAACCTCGACCTTGGCCAAGTACGCGGAGAAATTCCCAGAGCTCAACTTCCTCTACGTGGCTTTCAACAAAGCCGTGGCGGAGAAGGGGAAAAGGGTCTTTCCCAGGAATGTCACCTGCAAGACTTTCCACTCCCTGGCGTTCGGGAGCGTCGGGAAGCTGTGAGTTGGGATTTTAGATCCCAAAAAAAAAAAAGACGCGGCGGGAAAACGGGGTTGGAATTAAACATTTGGGATCTGAGGGAGGAGGGAAAATTATTTCACCTGCTCCAAGCCAGGCTGGGATTTGGGATTTATGGGTATCCAATTGGATGCTCCAGGGGTTTTAGGATCCACGGGAAAACTCTCATTTCCCCGTTGGAGCCAAGGGGTAATTCCCAGGGAGATAAAATTCCACCAGGAATGACTTTTTCCCCGCTTCCCGCTCCCGTGGCGGTGGGAAAACCTCTCCAAACGTTGCTTTTCTCCAACAGAGGAATAATTTCCTTTGTCTGAGTTGTTTTAATGATCCAATTCCTGTCCCATTATGGCACATTTCAAGTGCAGAGCTGGAAAAAAGAGGGAATTCCCATTACCTGGCAATGGTGAATACTGGGAATATCCCTCTGGCTTGATTTTTTTTTTTTTTTTCTTTTTTCCCCCTCTATAAAATGTATAAAATTAGCAAGTTTGTGCTTCTACCAGGACAAATATGTGCAGCTTTTAAAGATATTAGAGTATAAAGATATTCCATTGAAAGGTGTGCAGATTTTAAAGAGATTCAGATTTTGAAGATATTCCATTAAAAGGTGTGCAGATTTTAAAGATATTCAGATTATGAAGATATTCCATTAAAAGGCGTGCAGATTTTAAAGATATTCAGATTATGAAGATATTCCACTAAAAGGCGTGCAGATTTTAAAGATATTCAGATTATGAAGATATTCCACTAAAAGGCGTGCAGATTTTAAAGATATTCAGATTATGAAGATATTCCATTAAAAG
>NW_020925696.1:6850-7086 GCF_003984885.1 Neopelma chrysocephalum
AAGATATTCCATTAAAAGGTGTGCAGATTTTGAAGATATTCCACAAAAATAAGTGCAGGTTTTAATGTTATTCCGTTGCAAATATGTGCAGATTTTCAAGATATTCCTTTAAAGATATTCCATTGCAAAAATGTGCAGATTTTCAAGATATACAGATTTTAAAGGTATTTTATGGCCAATAGGTGCAGATTTTAAAGGTATTTTATGGCCAATAGGTGCAGGTTTTAAAGGTATTT
>NW_020925696.1:7096-22047 GCF_003984885.1 Neopelma chrysocephalum
TTATATTAAGATTTTATAAGCAAATAAAAATATATTCAATATGATGAATAAATACAATATAAATAAACAAAATATTAATGTTATATTTATACCAGTGCCTGAACAGTGATATATATATTTATATTTAAATTTATTCTTATTTATTATTTATATTTATATATTACATTATATATTTCTATATTATTATGTTATATTAATATTATATATTATATAATGTATGTTTTATATATTTTATGTCTTTATATTATATGTTATATTACATATTATATGTATTATATATTACACTGTGTTTTATAATATTATATATTATTATAGATTTATATTTATATATAATATTTATATATGGTATTTGTATTTATATTTTATTTATTATTTATATTTTTACATATTTCTACGTATTTATTTTACATATATAAAATAATTATATGTATATATGTAAAAATATAAAGAAAATAAGCATATTTTTGGGTAATTTTAGATCAAAACCTCAAAAGTCTTCAGAGAAAATCTCCCGTGTTTGGAATATTTGTCAGCTCAGAGCAATTTATCCAAGTTATCCTTGTGTGTTTTCCCTCTGCAGATCAACGTGGAAGAGGCCAAAGAAATATGGCACAACATGAAAAAGCTGGATGGGGACGTGGAGAAGAGATACAAGATGACTTGTGATGGTAAAAGAGAAGAAAAATATAAATTCTTGTATTATAAAGAATATAATACAAAGAACTGGGGTGGGAAAATAAGTGGATTTATGTTTCCTACTTCTGGCTGAGCATCAAAAAGGGTTAAAAAAATCCCTTTTCTCCTGCCCCTGGCTCAGCAGGGAATATCACTCTGGATTTTTTATCCGTAAAATTTTATAAAACGGACGAATTTTCACTTCCACCAGGACAAATATGGGGAGATTTTAAAGGTATTCCATCACAAATACGTGCAGGTTGGAAAGATATTCTATTTTGAGGTCCAGAAATCAGCTGGAAGTTGAAAAAGAAAAGGAAAAAGGGATTTATTTTAAGGGCCAGAAATGTGAAAAAAAAAAGAAAAAAAGAAAACAAAAAAAAAGGAAAAAAGGATTTATTTTAAGGGTCAGAAACGTGAAAAAAACCCAAAAAAGAAAACAAAAAAAAAGGGAAAAAAAAGGTTTTATTTTAAGGGCCAGAAACGTGAAAAAAAAAGAAAAAAGAAAACAAAAAAAAGGAGGAAAAGGGATTTATTTTAAGGGTCAGAAACATGGAAAAAAAAAGAAAAAAGAAGACCAAAAAAAAAGGGAAAAAAAAGGTTTTATTTTAAGGGCCAGAAACATGAAAAAAAAAAAAAAAAACAAAAAATGAAAACGGAAAAAACCCAAAAAATTAAAAGAGAAAAAAATGGAAAATGACATTTATTTTAAGAGCCAGAAATCTTTTAAAAAAAGAAAAAAAAAAAAAAAAAAAACAAAAAAAGGGGATTTATTTTAAGGGCCAGAAACATAAAAAAAAAAAAAGAAAAAAAAAAGGGCTTTATTTTGAGAATCATGGGGGTTTCTGCTGAGGAAAATTCCCTTTTCCCTGCCATCCCTGGTTTTTTCCCCTCAGGATACCTGAAGCTCTGGCAGCTCAGCAAGCCCAAGCTGTCGGGATACGACGCCGTTTTTGTGGACGAAGCCCAGGATTGCACTCCAGGTGAGCGGAGCTCCGGCATTCCCGGAGCTCCAGCATTCCCAGAGCTCCGGCGTTCCCAGAGCTCCGGCATTCCCAGAGCTCCGGCATTCCCAGAGGGTTTTCCAGTTCAACTTAAACCCGGGTGTAAGGTTAGGCCCGAGCTCTGACTTGCTTAGGCTTGGTTGGCAACGAGGCTGCTCCGTGGCTGCTCCGTGATGTTCCCGGTGTTTTCCCGCAGCCATCGTGGACGTGGTGCTGTCCCAGACGTGTGGGATCATCCTGGTGGGAGACCCTCACCAGCAGATCTACACCTTCCGCGGCGCCGTCAACACCCTGCACGCCGTGCCCCACACCCACGTCTACTACCTGACCCAGGTAGGGACTGGGATTCCAGGGATGCAGCCCAAATCCAGGGATGCAGCCCAAATCCAGGGGGAAACACCCCGTGGCCTTTTGAGGATGGTGTCCGACGGCGAACAATCCGTGGGGCCAAACGGTTCCCGCCAGACTGTTCCTGGAAATCCTGGTCGGTGCCAAACCACTCCCACCAAACTGTTCCTAAAAATCCTGGTTGTTCCCAAACTGTTCTTTGAAATCCTGGTCATTCACAAACAATTCCCACCAAACTCTTCCTAGAAATCCTGGTTGTTCCCAAACAGTTCCCACCAAACTGTTCTTGGAAATCCTGGTCATTCCCAAACAATTCCCACCAAACTCTTCCTAGAAATCCTGGTTGTTCCCAAACAGTTCCCACCAAACTGTTCTTGGAAATCCTGGTCATTCACAAACAATTCCCACCAAACTGTTCCTGGAAATCCTGGTCATTCACAAACAATTCCCACCAAACTGTTCCTAGAAATCCTGGTCATTCCCAAACAATTCCCACCAAACTGTTCCTAGAAATCCTGGTCATTCCCAAACAGTTCCCACCAAACTGTTCCTAGAAATCCTGGTTGTTCTTGAACCCAATTCCCACCCACCTCCTGGACAACTATTCTCTTGGAGAAAGCACCAAAATGACTCAAAAGTATCCCTAGAAATCCTGGTCATTCCCAAACAATTCCCACCAAACTGTTCTTGGAAATCCTGGTCATTCCCAAACCACTCCCACCAAACTATTCTTAGAAATCCTGGTTGTTCTGGAACCCAATTCCCGCTGACCTCCTGGACAACTGTTCTCCTGGAAAAAGCACCCAAATCCCACAAATCTCTTCCTAGAAATCCCGGTCATTCCCAAACGATTCCCACCAAACTATTCCTTGAAACCCTGATTGTTCTTGAACCCAAGTTCTACAATTCCCACCAACCTCCTGGACAACTTTTCTCCTGGAAAAACACCCAAATCCCCCCAAACTATGTAGGTTTAGGAATGACCAGGATTTCTAGGAATAGTCAGGAGGTATTTGGGTGTTTTTCCAGGAGAAAACTTGTCCAGAAGGTTGGTGGGAATTGTATCAGTTGAGTTTAGGAATGACCAGATTTTCTAGGAATAACTTGATGGGAATTGTATAATTTGGGTTTAAGAACTGACTGGGATTTCAAGGAATGGTTTGATGGGAATTGTATAAATGTTTTTATGGGAATTGTATAATTTGTGTTTAGGAATGACCAGGGATTCAAGGAATAGACTGGGGGGATTTGGGTGTATTTCCAAGAGAAAAGTTGTCCAGAAGGTTGATGGGAATTTTATCATGTAGGTTTAGGATTGACCAGGATTTCTAGGAATAGATTTGGGGGGATTTGAGTGCTTTTCCAAGAGAAAAGTTATCCAGGAGGATTGATGGGAATTGTATAATTTAGGTTTAGGAATGACCAGGATTTCTAGGAATAGTCTGGAGGTATTTGGATGTTTTTCCAAGAGAAAACTTTTCCAGAAGGTTGGTGGGAATTGTATCAGTTGGGTTTAGGAATGACCAGATTTTCTAGGAATGGTTTGATGGGAATGGTGTCATTTGGGTTTAGGAATGACCTGGATTTCAAGGAATGGTTTGATGGGAATTGTATCATTTGGGTTTAGGAATGACCAGGAATTCAAGGAATGGTTTGATGGGAATTTGTATAATTTGGGTTTAGGAATGACCAAGATTTCAAGGAATGGTTTCATGAAAATTGTATAATTTGTGTGTTGGAATGACCAGGATTTCTAGGAATAGTCTGGAGGTATTTGGGTGTTTTTCCAAGAGAAAATTTTCCAGAAGGTTGGTGGGAGTTGTATCAGTTGGGTTTAGGAATGACCAGATTTTCAAGGAATGGTTTGGTGGGAATTGTATGAGATGGGTTTAAGAATTGACCAGGATTTCAAGGAATGGTTTGATGGGAATGGTGTCATTTGGGTTTAGGAATGACCGGGATTTCAAGGAATGGTTTGATGGGAATTGTATAATTTGTGTATTGGAATGACCAGGATTTCTAGGAATAGACTGGGGGGATTTGGGTGTTTTTCCAAGAGAAAAGTTGTCCAGAAGGTTGGTGGGAATTGTATAATGTAGGTTTAGGAATGTCCAGATTTTCTAGGAATAGCTTGGTGGGAATTGTATAATTTGGGATTAAGAACTGACCTGGATTTCAAGGAATGGTTTGATGGGAATGGTGTCACTTGAGTTTAGGAATGACCAGGATTTCTAGGAAAATTCCATACATAGCAATACTTTTGTAGGTTCTGACCAATTCCTCATCTTTTCCTGGATTTTTTCCACGCAGAGTTTCCGATTTGGTCCCGAAATTGCTTATGTTGGAGCAACAATCCTGGATGTTTGCAAAGGGATCCGGAATAAGACGTTGGTGGGTGGGAACCAAAAGGGTGAGTTGTGCTCTCTCAGCTCAGGACCATAAATTGAGCTTAATTAAGTAATTAATACATTTTATTAATTAATAATTAATCCATTTTATTAACTAATAATTAATCCATTTTATTAACTAATAATTAATCCATTTTATTAACTAATAACATAAATAATTAATATCAATTTTAATAAATTAAATTAATAGAATTCGATTATAAAATGTAAATTCAAGTTTACTCTTTAAGTTCAACATTTAAAAAGGTAATTGAATTTGTAAAATTCAATTAATTTATAAGTTAATAATTAATTTATAAAATTAAATTAGGAGTAAATGTTTGTAATAAATAGTGTATAATAAAGTTACTAATAATTCATAATCGATTACATTAAATTCATTACATTTCATTTCAAAGTGAAATTTGAAATTACATTTGAGTTTAGCATAGTTAATAATTAATATATAGTTATTATTCATAAAATATGATATAGTAATTGTATATAAATAACTAGTTGTTAATAATTAGTTAATAATTTAATTTATAAAATAAACTAATTACGTTAATAATATTAATAGTTGAATTAATAGATTTTATTTTATGAATAAATTTTATTTAAATATTATTTTGTTTAAATTTTATTTTATTTAAATTTTATTTTTTTACATTCTATTTTATTTAAATTCTATTTTAAATTCTTTTTTATTTACATGTCTTTTATTTAAATTTTATTTTATTTAAATTTTATTTTTTTAATCTCTTTTTTCTTTACATTTTATTTTATTCACATTTTATTTTATTTGAATTTTATTTTATTCTTTAAATTTTATTTTCTTTAAATTCTTTTTTCCTTAAATTCTATTTTCCTTGAATTCTGTTTTATTCAATTTTCATTTTCTAAATGAACTTTAGGATTTAATGTGAAAAAGTTGGTTAAATTTATCAAGCTAATAAACAGATAACATAATTAAATGTATATTAAATATATCAATATATATTTCTATTAATAATATAATATAATAATAAGAAGAAATATAATACCTTTCATCTACAAAACCATGTTAAATATGTTAACAAATCCATAAATCAATTAAATTTATCAAACTGAAGATAAACACGACCCATAAAGGAGAAATAACTAAACAAATAACTCTGATCCGTGGAATTCCTTGGATCCGGATCCTGACTCCCGGGATCCCTGGGAATGTGTCCGTGCAGGCGCCGTCCGGGGCTCCCTGGAAGGGAAGATCACGGTCCTTTCCCGCAGCAATTCCAGCGTTTTCGACGACGCCGTCAAACTCACCGGGAGGGACAGACCCATCCCAATCCACGTCATCGGGGTAGGTGGGAACGACCACGGCCAATTCCTGCCTTTGGAATTGATATTCCATCAAAAAGCGGGAATCTGGTGCGACCGGGAAGTGATTTGGAACCGTTTTATCCTCAAATCCCGTTTTTAGGCTGATTTATCCTGGTTTTATCCGGCTTAGGTGGGATGGGGCGGGAAAAGAGGGGTGGAACAAGTGGCTGGAAGTATTTGGAAGAGCTGGAGCGGTTCTGGCGCCTTTGGAATTAAAAATCAGCCGGAATCGAGTGTAAAAACAGGGAAAGAATAACCATTTTCCACGTTTTCTTGGGAGGCAACGACAGTGTTTGAAGCTGGAAGCGACCTTGGAATGTGCCGGGATCATCGTGGATTCCCAGCCCTGTGGGGCTTTGATCCCTGGCTCGATCCACCTGGGAAATCCAGGGAAAATTGGGACCTTTTTGGGGAGGGAAATCGGGATTTTCCGCAGTGCTGGACATCAACCCCTTGAGGGAGCAACAGCCCCGGGATTTCCCTGGATTTTCATTCCCAAAAAAGTGGAGCCGGAGGAGAATACGTCCACCCACACCTGCAGGAATCCCTGGGCTGGAATTCCAGGAGGGTTTTAACCCTGCTCCACATTCCAAAGCCTCGGGAATCACTGGGCTTCGAGCTCTGAATCGCCAATAAAATCTCACGGAATAGGGAAAAACCTCCTTTAATTTGGGAATTTTGCAGCCGGAATTGGAGGAGCTCAAAGCCGAGGAATTCTTTGAGCCGATCTTTGGAATTTTTAGGCCGATATTCCAAATTTTTCACCACCAAAATTAAAATGAAATAAGCCTTTGAAGCGGTGGCTGCCCAGTACCAAATAAAAATTTGGGATAAATCTGATTTATCCCGATAAATCTGGGATATATTTAATTTATCCTGATTTTCCTTTGGGTGGAACAAACCAAAGAGGATTTAGAAATGATGGGGCGAAAAAATACTTTTGGAAAGTAAAAAATGCTCTCCAAAAAAAAAGAGCTTTTTGGGTCAATTTATGTTGAAACTGCAATTTTTTTTCCCACTTTATTTTCCCTGGAAGAGCCGCTTTTATTTTGGGATATTAAAATATAATAAAATAATAATAAAATAATAATGAAAAAGCTCCATTTTTTTGGTTGTTTTAGGGCTTGGCTCGTTTTGGCCTGAGCAGGATTTATGATATTTGGAAGCTCAGTCAACCTGCAGAAGTCAGGGAAAAATGTGAGTATTGTCCTTGCCCCTTTTTCCTGGTTCCTTTTCCGTTTCCTCATGGAATTCTCAGGGAAAAAAATGATTTTTTAAATTTTTTTTTTAACTCCTATCCGAGCTATTTTTGGCAGCTTTAGGATCTTCATTTCTTATGACCAAAAATGCCAAAATTTTGGGGTCTGTGTCTGGGATCCCTCCCCGGATTTCCACTTAGCTGGAAACTTATCCCAGGAAACCCCGAGTTTGGGATGTTTTTCCCTATTTTTCCTGATTTTTAGATGGTTTTTATTTTGCCTTAAGCTTCCCCCTCTTTTCTTTTGGGTTTTTTAAATCTGGCTTTCTTTTCCCTGGTGGATAAAATTTAGGATAAAAATCCCTCCTTTGCAGCCTTTTGGCAGCAGGAATCAAAGGAAAAACAAGGAAAACAAAGGATTTGTTGATGGATTATAGGGATGTTGTTCCAGGGTTTTTGGGAGGTGAGGTGTCAGGAAAACTCCCTGGCATCGGGATAACAAGTGGGATTTATGGAGGATGGAAGAGGGATTTGTGCCCAGAAGTCACACTTAAGCCTTTAATTATAATTAAATTAGTAGTAGTAGTAGTAATGTTATAATTTTATTAATATTATATATTAATTATATGATATAATATTGATATTAATTACTAAAATTAATATTTATAAGTATAATGATATATACTATAATATATAATTAATATAATATTATAATATTAATTACTAGTATTCTTAATATGATTTATATTAATATTAGTAATTATTTATATAATTAATCTATTAATATATAATTTATAATATACATTTATAATATATAAGGTAGACAATGTATTTTTATTGTTTATAGTTAGAAATATTAACACTATATACTCCTATATATTGATAATTCATATATTGAAATATTGTTATATATTAATATTATATTATTAGTAGTATAATATATTGATATAAATTTAAATATATTATTAATATATCATTAACATATTATTGATATATTATTAATATATTATTGGTATATTATTAATAATGCAACAAAAACAAATATCTATTATTATTCAAATTTAATTAAAATAAAAGTAATAACACAAACATATAAATAATATACTCTTTATATTACATTATATTTATTTTCTAATATATAAGATAATACTTTTATATATAATATACACATATAACATAAACATATTGTTATAATTAAAATAACATTATTGTATTGTATATATTATTGTATAATTTGACACATACATATTATATATAATAATGTATTGTAATATGATAATACATTTATATATAATAATACAATATATTAATACTATTGTAAGAATTATGATACTTATAATTAAATTTTAATTCTAATTAATATAAATGAAGTAAACTAATATAATAATAAATAATAATAAATAATGATAAATAATAATATAAATTATATAATGTAATAACACTTATTTTAATTAAATTTTAATTCTAATTTAATATAAATGAAGCAAACTGTATAATATAATAATAAATAAATAATAATGAATAATGATAAATAATAATATAAATTATATAATGTAATAATACTTATTTTAATTAATTTTTAATTTGAATTTAATATAAATGAAGTAAACTATATAATATAATAATAAATAAATTATAATAAATAATGATAAATAATAATATAAAGTATATAATGTAATAATACTTATTTTAATTAATTTTTAATTCTGATTTAAAATAAATAAACTAAACTCCTGTCACCTTTCCTTCCAGCAAACCTCGTGATAAACGATTCCTTTATCCAAAAATGGGAAGGCACTTCGGGGTTCTTTGGATTGAAGGAATATGCCGAGCACGTGGATGACAGAGACCTGGCAGTGAAGATTTCCATCGTGGAGAAATACAGGGAGCGGATCCCGGAGCTGGTGCAGAGGATCGAGAGATCCCACGTGTCCCAGGAATCCCTGGCGGGTAAATCCAGGGACAAAGGGGCAGATCCGGGTCTTCTTTCAGTCCTGAATCCAACTGATCCTGGAAAAAAGGCTGAGTTTGGATTGAGTTGGACTTTTAGGGAAAAGGGAGGTTGAACAGGAGCTTTAGGGCTGGAGCCAGGCTGGGAGAGCTGGGAATGTTCACCTGGAGAAGGGAAGGATCCAGGGAGAGCTGAGAGCCCCTTGCAGGGCCTAAAGGGGCTCCAGGAGAGCTGGAGAGGGACTGGGGACAAGGCCTGGAGGGACAGGACACAGGGAATGGCTTCCCAGTGCCAGAGGGCAGGGAGAGATGGGATATTGGGAAGGAATTGCTGGCTGGGAGGGTGGGGAGGGGCTGGAATGGATTTCCCAGAGAAGCTGTGGCTGCCCCTGGATCCCTGGAAGTGTCCAAGGCCAGGTTGGAGCAACCTGGGATAGTGGGAGGTGTCCATGGGTTGGAACTGTGCAGACTTCAAGGTCCCTTCAACCCAAACCATTCCATGGTTTTATGATTCCATGGATATTTCACTTGCCCTGACTGAAACGTGGGGAGGGGACGAAGCAATCGGGTCGAAAATTCCTCAAACAAAGAACATTCCCAGTTGGAAATCGGGGCTGGCAAGTCCCTTCAGCCCTCAGGATTCCCGACAGAAGAGCTCCTGATTTATATTCAGGGAGAAATTAAAATTCATGGAGAATGAGATGAAATTCCAAACCCGCCCTTTTTGCCACCGTGGCTGATCTTTATTCCTTCTTTTTTTTCCTTCCTGTGTTCCCACGTGGATCCAGATTATCTCATAGGCACTGTCCACCAAGCCAAAGGGCTGGAATTCGACACCGTGCTGGTGGCCGATGATTTCGTGAAGGCCCCGTGTGGGAGCGACGCTTCCCAGAGGAGAACCAACCTGGCCATTGGTATGGGAACGGCTCCTGGGAAAGCAGGGAAGGGAAGGGAGCTGGGAAGGGGCTGAAGAACTCCTGAGGGAGCTGGGAGGGGGCTCAGCCTGGAGAAAAGGGGGATCGGGGGGGACCTTCTGGCTCTGCAAGTCCCTGACAGGAGGGGGGAGCCGGGGGGGGTCGGGCTCTGCTGCCAGGGAACAAGGGACAGGCCAAGGGGAAACGGCCTCAAGCTGGGCCAGGGGAGGGTCAGGTTGGGGATGAGGAGGAATTTCTCCATGGAAAGGGGGCTCAGGCCTTGGAACAGCCTGGAGTCCCCATCCCTGGAGGAGTTTTAAATCCCTGTGGATGTGGCACTTGGGGACATGGGTCAGTGGTGGCCTTGGCACTGCTGGGGATTGTTTGACCTGATGATCTCAGAGGGCTTTTCCAACCCCAGAGATTCCCTGATTCCAGAAGAAGTTGTGGGACCTGCAGGACAGGTTGGATATCAGGGAAGATTTCCTCATGGAAAGGGTGCTCAGGCCTTGGCAGGGGCTGCCCAAGGAGGTGGTGGAGTCCCCATCCCTGGAGGGATTTCAAACCCCTGTGGAAGTGGCCCTTGGGGACGTGGTCAGTGGTGTCCTTGGCAGAGCTGGGAATGCTCGGAATCAATGGTCTTAAAGGCCTTTTCCAACCTTAAGGATTCTCTGATTCCATGAATATTCCTGCAACTGTCACCATGTAGCAACAGGGAAAGACCAATTCCAGGCTTGGCAAGACCTCTGCTTTCCTTAGATTCCTGATTTTTGGAGGAGCTGGGCTCTCCCTGGGGAGCAGAGGGAATCCAGGCCCTGGGAAACTCCCCCAGTGCTCCACAGGCAGGAAAACATGGAGCTGGGAGTGGTGGAGCCCTGCCTGTGCCCAGAGGGAGGAATGTGGAACGAGGCAGGAGCTTGGATGGCGTCAGGACCCGCACAGCAAACAGGGCCTGCACATTCCCACTTTCCCAGAGAAACGCTGGAATGGTTTGGGTTGGGAAGACCTTAAAGCCCATCCCATCCCATCCCACCCTCTGCCGTGGGCAGGGAAAACCTCCCACTATCCCGGGTTGCTCCAAGCCTTGTCCAACCTGGACGAAGCCTTGGAAGGAGGGCAGGGCTGTTCCTCCTTGCTCCCTAAATCCATGGATCGTGTCTGCTCCGTGCCAGGCACCGTCCCGGAGGACGAGTGGAACCTGCTCTACGTCGCTGTGACCCGGGCCAAGAAGTGCCTCCTGCTCTCCAAATCCCTGGAACACCTCCTGGCCCTGGCTGGGGTAAGTGAAACCCTTCCCAAGGCAGGAAAACCCCTTCAGTGGGGTTATTCAGGATACTTGCCCCTAAGGATCATCCCCCTGATCCCAAGTTTCAGGTGGATCTGTGCTGGCACTACCTGAGGTCATGTTTTTCCCGCGTTTTGCTGCTCCGTGCCGTGATTCCAGCGGGAAAACACGAGATTGCAGCAGGTTTTTTTCCCCCCCACAGTTCTTGCATTTGGGTGTTGTTTTCCACAGATCCCGAGTTCTTCCCTCCGAGATTCCCTTTTCCCTGTCTGCAGAACTGCCAACTCTTCCTCCTTTCCCATTTCCTTCCTCCTTGACTTTTTTTATCACCAGGAATTTGGGATTTTGATTTGTTTTTTTTTTTTAAAGCCCATCCTGTTGCAAGTCATTTCCAAGGGATTAAAAAAAAAATAAGAGAACAACCTCTTCCAGCATCTCAGCTCCCTCTGAGGGATGTTATTCCCCTTTTTCCTTGTTTTTTAGGAGCGATTCCTTCGGGTGGAGCTGATGAGTGAGGCTGCCAAGGCCGGAGCATCCCGCGCTTGCTGCGTGTCAGGATGCCCAAACACGTTGGATTCCAACTCCAGGCTGGTTGTGAGGAAGCTCCCGTTGACTCACGTACGTCTTTTCCCTGGGATTTTGGGATTGGGAGCCTCCAGTCCCTGTTCTGAGCCGGGATCTCAACCCCCCCACAGCTCCCCATCCTCGTGACTTCCCGGGGGGATTCCGGGTGGTGTTGCGCTTCCCACGGATCCATTTAGTTCCCAGATTTCTTATCTGAGACTTTTTGTGGTCTCAGGTGGAACCAATTTGTGCCAGATCCCACAACTGAGTGTTGGAACCCCTGCTGAGCCCATGGAGCATCCCATGGGATTGGCAGAGCACCCCTCGCCCCAGGGACAGTCAGATTTTGGGGTCCAGGTTTGCCTTTGATCCCACCCTCTGGCTCTGGGGTGGAGCCTTGTCCAGAGGGTACCACGAAGGCCAAGCTCTGGAGTGACCACGTGGAAAATCTGGGAAGCTCCGTGTCCAGGACAGGGGACAACAGATGACTCTGATCCATCCACGGGGACACGAGGGCGGGATGAGAGGGAACGGCCTCGATCTGTGCCGGGGGACGTTTAGGTGGGATACCGGGGAAAATTCCTGCATGGAAAGGGTTGTCCAGTGGTGGATTCCCCACCCCTGGAGGAATTTAACAGCCACGTGGATGTGGCACTTTGGGGACATGGATCAGTGGTGGCCTTGGAAATGCCAGGGAATGTTGGACTCTATCTCAGAGAGATCTTTCCAACCTGAATGATTCCATGACTCCATCAGGGATTTCCACGCTTTGCGCACATCACCGTTCCCGTCCCTGGGTGGGAGGGGCTCGTGGCCGAGGTTGGAAGCAGAGCTGGTGTCCCTGCAGCTCCCTCTTCCCTGAAATTCCCGTCTCTCCCTCCCGCAGAGCAACGGCAGCCGCGATCCCGGGGGATTCCTGTGCCAGCCCTGCAGCCGGCAGCGCTTCGGCTCCCTGGCTCCGCTCACCTCCTTCCCAGCGCTCCAGGAACAGCCCTGCCAGCTCTAGGGAATCCCTCCCACCTTCCCAAAGCCTGTTGGCGCATCCCAGCTCAGGAATCGGGTGGATATTGGAGCGGGATTTGGATGGATATTGGAACAGGATTCCAGCCCGGCTCCGGAGGAACCCCGTAGGCTCTGGGAGACCTTCCCTGCAGCCCTGCCTTGCCTTCCAGGAGCTGGGAAGCAGAATATCCCGAAGAATATGCACTTTAAGAACTGGATCAGCATTAATTTTGGAGCATTATCCCTGTGTACCTCCGTCACAGCGACCAAACTTCCCTGGATGTCCCTCCCTCCTCCCTGACGTCAGCGCTCGGTGAAATCCCTCTGATCCGCTGGAAGAAGAGGAAATGCAACCCTGGAAAGCTCCCAAAGGAACAGGCTATTTCTGGGAAATGGACTTTTCCTGGCCAGCAGTGGAAGGAAATCATTAATCCCTCCCAGGGAACGAATTCCCCTTCCTTGCAGCCAAGGGCTTTCCCAGACTTGATTCCCTTTTCCCAGGACCAAACTACGAGGGAAGAACAGCTTTGGATTGACCCGGAGACAAACTGGGGAGAGTTTTGAATCCTAAAACTCCATTTATAACCAAAAAAAAAAGCCTTAAAAATTCCTCATCTTCCTCTTCCTTAAGAAGTGCTTTGGCTGCATTTAATTCCATCTCTTGGGAAAATCCTGGTGGATCGTGCTCCGTTGTGCCGCAATTCCAGAGCCTGTGCCACGGAAGAGCAAAACTGAAAGTGGTTTTGGAAGGGATCTGCCCTTGGATCCAGGCCCGGAGCTGGAGGAAGCTCATGCATCCTGTTATTCCCATGGGAGCTGCTGGAAGGGCTTGACTCCAGGAGCGCATTCCCTGCTCCGCTCACCCTGGGGGCAGAAATTCCCGCTTGGATTTGTCGGAGCAGGAACCTCCAGTGCTCCCTCCCGGCTGTTTTCTGACCATTCCATGGGAAAAAGGCACTTCCAACTTCCATGGCAGGAGGGTTTGGACTGTCACACATCCATGGTTCCGATTCCTTCCCCACAAACAGCAGGACAAGGCACAGCAGCCGGGAAAGAACATGGAATTCGGGCTGTTGATGGGAATTCCGGTGCCCGATGAGCCCTCGGTGCTGCAGAGATGGATTTCATGGATTTCATCCCCATCCAATCCTTTCCAATCCTGGCCGAGACCCCCCCAATCAGTTCAACAATCAAGTGCTCTGTGTGATTTTTATATAAAATATATATATTTATACATAAAAAAAAAAAAGGCACCAGAGCTGCCTGTCCTGAAATAAAGGAAAACAATGGATAAAAACCACCGACGGATGAAGGGAAAACCACAGCGAGGGAAATATTCCCTAAGTCGCGTCCTGAAAATATTTTTTCCTGGAATATTTCCTAAATTTGGTCTTTTGAGAAGTGTAAATTGTAGTGAAATTGCTCCAGGTTGGGATCCCTGGGAGCAGCCAGAGCCAGGGGGGATCAGGAATCCGGAGCCTGGATCGAGGCTGGAAGTGCTTCCAAAGGATCCCTGAGCTGCGTCCGAGGGCGGAATGGGGCCGGAACATTTGGCTGGAAAAGAGCGGGAAAGGGGTGAGGATGTGTGGAAAGACCTTTGGATGGGTCCCTCTCCACCTGATTCCTGGGATCTGGCGGAATTCTGGGGCAAAGCCGCTCTAGGGATGGGGTTGGTGTCCAGTTGGGCAGCTCTGGATGTGCTGCTGGATAGGGAATGGGAACTGCTTGGAGCAGGGAAGCTCAGCTTCATCCCAAACTCCCACATCCCGGCATCCCAAACTCCCACATCCCGGCATCCCAAACTCCCACATCCCGGCATCCCACATCCCGGCATCCCAAACTCCCACATCCCGGCATCCCAAATCCCAGCATCCCAAACACCAATATCCCAGCATCCCAAACACCAACATTCTGGCATCCCAAATGCCCAACACCCAATCCCAGCATCCCAAACACCCCAAACCTCATTATCCCAAACACCTCAATCCTGGCATCCCCAGCACCCCAATCCCAGCTCCCAAGCACAAAATCCCGGCATCCCAAACCCCATTATCCCAAACACCTCAATCCTGGTATCCCCAACACCCCCATCCCAGCTCCCAAGCACAAAATCCCACCATCCCAAAACCCATTATCCCAAATTCTCCAATCCTGGCATCCCCAGCACCCCAATCCCAGCTCCCAAGCACAAAATCCCAGCATCCCAAACCCCATTATCCCAAACACCTCAATCCTGGCATCCCAAACACCTCAATCCTGGCA
>NW_020925696.1:22057-22223 GCF_003984885.1 Neopelma chrysocephalum
CTCAATCCTGGCATCCCAAACACCTCAATCCTGGCATCCCAAACACCCCCATCCCGGCATCCCAAACACCCCCATCCCGGCATCCCAAACACCCCCATCCCGGCATCCCAAACACCCCCATCCCGGCATCCCAAACACCCCCATCCCGGCATCCCAAACACCCCAA
>NW_020925696.1:22323-25591 GCF_003984885.1 Neopelma chrysocephalum
CCCAAACCCCATTATCCCAAACACCTCAATCCTGGCATCCCAAACACCTCAATCCTGGCATCCCAAACACCCCCATCCCGGCATCCCAAACACCCCAATCCTGGCATTCCAAACACCCAAATCCCATCTCCCAAGCACAAAATCCCAGCATCCCAAACCCCATTATCCCAAACATTCCAATCCCGGCATCCCAAACACCCCTATCCCGGCATCCCAAACACCCCCATCGCAGCATCCCAAACACCCCAATCCTGGCATCCCAAATGCCCAAATCCTAACTCCCAAGTACAAAATCCCAGCATCCCAAACCCCATTATCCCAAACACTCCAATCCCAGCATCCCAAACACCCCCATCCCAGCATTCCCAAACACCCAAATCCTGGCATCCCAAATGTCCAAATCCTAGCTCCCAAGCACAAAATCCCAGCATCCCAAACACCGCAATCCTGGTATCCCAAACACCCCCATCCCAGCATCCCAAACACCCAAATCCCAGCATCCCACCCCCTCCCCTTGGATACAGCCCACCCCATCCCACTCCCTGCCAACCCCCAGCATCCCACAGGGGGCCAATTCCTCCAAATCCTTGCTCCCGATCCCGGAAAAACCCCCTCACCCTTGGGACCTGGAGCCGTGCCATCCATGGGAATCACTGCTTCGGGCTGGGAAGAGCAGCCACACGTCCCTTGGGATGAGGCTGCTCCACATGGAGACCAGGATGTGCCACCACTCACGGCTTCCCGTGGGATCCTGGAGCATCCTTGGGGCTGGCGGACGCACCGAGTTTTCCCGGCTGCGGGCGCTCATCCCGTGGGAACGATCCCGGGGGGTGCCACCTCCTCATTCCCGGGGGCGGGAGCCGCCATGGGAATGTCCCTGGGTGTCACGTCGTAGCCCTGCCGTGGGCACCTGTGGAAGGGAAGAGGAGCATCCCCGGCATTCCAAGGCCTTTCCTCGGCTTTCAGGGAAGCGTGGAGGCCGAGGAAAACTCATCCCTGGGATGGGAAGACCTGGTGGGGTTGGGAATACTTACGTTTTCCTTCTCCAGCAGCAGCAGCAGGAGGCCACGATTCCGGCGACCAGGAGCGCCGGGAACCCTGTGGAAAAGCCACAGGGATGGATGAGCATCTTCCAGCTCATGGATGAGGGCACGGCCCGGCTCCAAACGAAACAGCTCCACAAAGAGCTCCATAAAAACCTTGGATGCGGTCCCAAGGTGCCCTCCCCACCCTGGCAGGGATAAAACTGGGAATTCTCCTTTCCAGGGAGAAGTTTGGGTGCTGCCTCCTTCCCACCTCGGTGACATTCCCATGGAATAAAAGCTCCCACAGCCCCGAGTGCTTTGGAGCTTTAAAAATATGGAAAATGAGCCCCCACTTCCCAAAACAAGCTCGTCTTACCGATGGAATAGGCCAAGGTCTGGCTGGAAGCTGGAAAAGAAGGGAGAAAGCTTTTTTTTTTAGCTGGAAAAGTCGGGATAGTGGGAAGAGCATTGCTAAGGAGTTTTGGGGAGAAGGGAAAAAAAAATCCACTGGGAAAAGCAAAAGAGCTTTTCCCGGATGGAATTATCCCTGGGGGAGGGGTGTTATATTCCCATGGGAAGCATCCCAACCTGTGCCATTGTCCGAGGGGGGCAGCGGGGTTGTTTCCGGGGGCCTGGATGTCTCCGGGGGTGTCCCGTCAGCTCCAGGCTTTCCCGCCGGAGAAGGGCTGGAAGTGGGGCTGGTTCCTGCAGGGAAAAGGGCGTAAAATCCCATTTGAATTCCCTTCCCAATTCCAAAATGGAAAAGGCGGCTTTGCGGCGCCGGCACGACGCCCCAAATCCAGCAGCCCCCAAAATGGTGTCGTTTCATGGGATTTAAAGGGTTTCTCCCCGAAAATCCCGGAATTTTTGAGTTGCTCACCCCTCCGGGTGGTGCTCTCCGTGCGCAGCTCCGTCGGGATCGCAGGGACGGGGGTTTGTGGAGGAGGAGCCGCCGGGTCTCCTGTGGGAAAACACCACCGGAAATCAGGGAATAAACCCTCCAACCCCGGTTTGTTGGGATGGGAAAGGGACATCATCCAATATGAGGGACCGGGGGGTCACTCCACAAAAATATCCCTCAGTTATCCAAACTTTTAACTGTTTTTTGGGAAGTAGTGTTGATTGATCTGTCAGTTCATTAATTAATATTCCATCCTCTGTTGGCTATTAATTCTCTAATTAATTCTAATTAATTAATTCCAATTAATCCCCGTTTTCAGTCCTTTTACCATCTTTTTTTTTTCCCCAGATGGATCTTTTTTCCATCTTTTTTTTCCCTCCGGCTCCGGCGAGCCCTTAAGCTTCGGATTTGCTTTTCCAACCCCCGGAGCGCATCCCATCATCCATTACTCATCCCGAGGATTAATTCTCCTCCCAAAACGCTGAACGGGGAATACAACCCCTCCCCGCATCCCTCGGCAGTGAAATTCCCACTTCCCACTGCCTGATTCCCACAGGGAGCTCACGGATGCACTGGAGCGTGGGGTCGGTCCAGCCGGGCCGGGCGGATCCATCCCGGAGGACGCACTGGATGAGGTTGGAAGTGCCGGCTTTCCGCTTGTATCCCGGGTCGCAGGAGTAGCGCAGCAGGGAGTGGAGCCCCGTGTTGTTCCCCACCTCGATGTGGGCGTTGGCCACGGCCTTGGGGCGGCTGCATCGCGCTGGAGAGGGATGGAAAACGCATGGAATCACAACCGGGACGCCGGGAAACCGCCGGGAACGTCCCCGGAAGTGTCCGAGGCCAGGCTGGAGCAAGCTGGGATAGCGGAAGGTATCCCTGCCCACGGCTGGAGCTGGATGGGATTTATGGTCCCTTCCAACCCAAACCATCCCGTGATTCCAGGAAATCCTGGCTAGGAGTGGATTTAGGGACTGGATGCTGCCCTGGAGCTGGGAGAGCCTCATCCGGCCTCCAGAAATAATCCGGGATGGCTGTGTCTGTGCACAGGAATTAGAAAGGGAAAACTATCCCTGTCATCCTTGTGGTCACCTGGAGCAGCTCTTCCAGGGAATGGAGAAAGGGAAGACTCGATTTCCAGCATCTCTGTGGTCACTTGGAGCATCTCCAGGGAATGGGAAAGGGAAAACTTGATTTTTGGAATCTCTGTGGTCTCTTGGAGCAGCTCCTCCAAGGACTGGGAAAGGGAAAACTTGATTTCCAGAATCCTTGTGGTCACTTGAAGCATCTCCAGGGAATGGAGAAAGGGAAAACTCTATTTTTGGAATCTTTGTGGTCACTTGGA
>NW_020925697.1:0-621 GCF_003984885.1 Neopelma chrysocephalum
GGCTGGGGCCGCTTCTCCCACGGGCAGCGCAGGCAGGTGCCCTTTGGCCGGGGCTGTGCCGGGGCTGTGCCAGCCCGGAGAGCCTCCCCAGGGATCGCAGCCCTCCACAGCACAGGGGTGTGCGGGGCCAGGAGAGGAGAGGAGGATCTGCCCCAGCCTCAGTCTTGGCCTGTTTTCTCACCTGGGCCCTCAGAAGAGCACACACTGGCCCCTTTGGGATCTGCTCTAGTAACCTCAGGGGATTTAACTTTCCCTTTGCCTTTAACTTTCCCTTTGCCTTTCCCTTTCATCTTCCTCTTCTGGACTGCATCCCCATGGGGATGGGCAAAGCAACCCAGAACTACCAGGAATGACCCTCTCCTCCAGTTCCATCCTCTACATTCCTCCCCCTCTACCGGTTCTTCAGCCCTATCCCGCCCTCTCCCCCAGCCGTATCCTTCCCACTCCCCCAGTCCTGCAGCGGTGAGCAAAGGCGCAGAAGAAACCAGCTGAGGCTCATGTAGGAATAAGGAGGGGTTTTTATTCACGGGGCCCACAGAGGCTCCGGTTCAAAGGGGATGAAGGGCAGACGGCGCACGTGGTCCCCCGAGGCCAGCTCTTCCTCCCGCGCCCTGTGCGGCC
>NW_020925698.1:0-1305 GCF_003984885.1 Neopelma chrysocephalum
GTGAAGGCACTGCAGCCTCCCTTTGGAAACATCCTGCAGGGAGGGCAACATGCCATGCCCACCAAGAAAGAGAGATGCCAAGGACAACTACCCAATTACATACTTATGACTAGAGTCACTGAAGCTCCACCTAAATCTAAAGAAATAATACGAAGGGAACTTGGAAACAGGGAGAGACTGGAGGAAGATTCCACCTCAGCTACTGGGATTGGCTGACAGGCTGAACCGGTCTTCCCTCCCTGCTTTAGGGATGCCTATCAGGTGAGAAACTTATTCTATGTGTTGCTTTCAGGACTAGAGCTTGCTTTTGCTCCATAATCTGTTGGTAGATTGTTTTGTATTAGAGTTTGTGTTTTTGCTTTCTTTATAGTATGATTAGATTGCTTTAAACATATTTTTGCAGTTAGACATTATCACCAACGACCTACAAACCTTATTAACTTGTCATAATTTGTATGAATAAGGAATATTATTCTGTAAACTGTTAAAGTGATTCCTTTCTAAGGTGCTGACAGATTGCTGGCAGTGGAATAACATGCTGGCAGGCCCACTGAGGGGTTCTCCCTTAACGGTGTTGGGTGGGAGCCCCCTGAAAAGGGCAACCAAATCACCCCCCATCCTGTGAATCTGTTGGGCAAAGAGTCCCCTTATGGGATACTTGACTGACTGGTTGGATATACATGGGTTTGTTTTCCCTGGGGCATTAACAGACAAATAAATCTCTGTGGGTCAAGAAAATCTCCCCTCTCTAAGGGTCAGGAGAAATCCCCCCACCTTTCACGTGACACACACCAGTGCCCACAGCTCTCCCCAGAGATGCACAGACACAGAACAAACTGTGAAATCACCTTCCCATGTCAGCACAGCTGCATCTTCCCAGTGGATGGAGGTGCTTCCCGCCCCACTGGGGGCATGGACTGGCTCTGGGCTCATGAAAGAGCTGAATCACTATTCCCCATTCACAACCAGGGTCAGCAGAAAACAGAGGAAACCACAGATGGAAGCTGCCTGGGAGGATGTTCATGGGGCTGGGGCAGCCCTTGGATCAGCTCCAAGCTGAGACCTGCTGGAAGGCAGACACCAAGCTGATTCCTTTTGTTTTCAGGCTTCCCATGTATTTCACAGGCTTGCTGTGGAGGGGAGGGCATTTCTGGGCACTGACAGGATTAAAGGTCCTGGGGAGAATGCAAGGGGTTGACAAAGGTGGGACTCATAGGGATGGTCAAGCAGCCTGTGATTCCAAATGCTGGAAAGCAAGAATAATGGGGCATGGGATGAGACATGGCAAGGATGAGTGTTGTCTCA
>NW_020925699.1:0-1837 GCF_003984885.1 Neopelma chrysocephalum
TGTGCCAATGGCTTTGACTGGCCCAAGGGGTGCTCTGGCCTTTGGGCAGGGAGCAGAGATCACAGCTGCCCAGGGCAGGGAGCAGAGATCACAGCTCCCCAGGCAGAGGACAGACGAGCAAGATGTTTCACATACTGGTTATACCCACAGACCCCCCCTCTCTCATCCAGCAGACCTTTTTCCCACAGTGAAGGGAGCAGAGGACCCCCAGCAAGAAAGAACTCCTCCTCAGCACTGTCTGGTCCTGCATCAGACCCAGGGACCAGGGCTTTCCCCACATTTGTGCAGGGACCTGAACCCAGGGGACATCACCCCCCCGCCACGCGCCAGGGAAGGGGAGCAGGGCAGCAGGGGAGCTGCAATTCATTACTTGGCATATGGTGCATGCAGCATAGAATAGACCTGGCTTTGATGTGGAAATCCCTTTCTCCATCCTGTAGTCCCTGATTTACGAGCTGAACGACTTCATCTGGAGTGAGGTGTCCCCTGCAGGGAAGAAAAGCCATCAGCAAGAGGGCAGACACCAGCCAGGGAGGCAGGTAGGAGACAGGCTGCCCAGGGCTCCACTCGCCTCAACATCCAGAGGCACCCGATGAGACCACCCAGAACTTATGAGCACCTTTTACACCCATGCCATGCCCACATTTACCAGATGTCGGGCACAGAAGCACGTGAAGATGACAGTAAGATTTAGAAATGCCTCAGGGAACCAGGGGCAAATCCCGCCTAGAGGAACCCCCTCTTTGCCAGAGCACCTCATTAGGGCATACAACTGCCTGCAGCCAGGCAGGGGCAAGCATGGGGCTCAATGCCCACCACAGCACATTTTGGAGGGGCCACAGAGTCCAGCACTGATTTAATAAGAGGTACACATCACAAAGGGGATGACATGCAAGGAAGGGATCGGATCACCAGCCCCCTCCAACGCCACCCACCATCTCTGCCACGTCAAATTCCCATTTTGCAGGCAGTCCACATGTGAAAGCTGCTTTGCCTCGCACAGAGAACAGCTCCAGCCAGAAGGTTGAGCACAGCTGCCCTGCACATGCAGAATCCAGTGCCCAGAGCAAGGGATGTTAAAACACAGCAGCACGCAGAGGTATTTAAGATGAAAAACCCTACAGGTGGGAAGCAGAGGTGGAAGCATGCTGGTGCTCACTGCATGGGGGGAGAAAGGAGCTTTGATTACAGCAGGCTTTGGACACACAACTGCTGTCCGGAGTGAGCCATGCCTTCTCCATGCCCAACTGGCCACCCAGCAGCTCCCTGGCACAGCAGGATCACTCACTCAGCTTGTCCCCAGGGGATGGGATCCACGCCAGAGTTGGCCAGGAGGTGAGGGCTGTACCGGACCTCCACATAGGCGATTCCTTCCTTTACCTTCGTCTCCACAAACTCGTAGGCGATTCTCCTCACTGCCTCACGGTCACCCCTGCAGGGACAGCAGTGCGACCCGTCACCTGGGACTGTTCACCCCCAGGGCACACAGGGAACCTCCAAGGCTGAGCCAAGGGATGCTGCCAAGGGTTGAGGGGGGAGAAGCAAAAAGCAGGGTACTTACGCAATAGCGGGCATGTAGTAATTAAATTTCTCTAGAAATTGGGGAAGTGTCAGCGGTGTGTCATAGCTGACAGACTTCAGGAGCTCCTCAACAGTGTCGCCGGGGAGAGGGATCCCTCTTTTCCTGAAAATGAAGGCACGTGTTACTGACAGAGAAGGTATCACATTTTTGATCAATCCATTTCACACAGCTATCATATCCCGAGCTGGCAGCATCAACCACCGCTCCTTCACAGAGAGACACAGCACATGCTGTCCTTCCAAAATCTCCTCGTGG
>NW_020925700.1:0-510 GCF_003984885.1 Neopelma chrysocephalum
CGCGCGTGTCCGTGGGCCGGGCCGAGCGGCAGCGCGGGCAGCGGGCGGCGGCGGGCGCAGTCCCAGCGCGCACCGCTGGGTGGTGGTCTCGGCTAAGGCGCCGCCGAGCCCGACCCAGCCCAGCTCAGCACAGCCAAGCCCAGCCCAGCTCACAACAGCCGAGCCGGGCGGAGCGGGCAGCGGCTGCGGCAGCCAGCGCTGGCCCTGCCAGCCGATCCTGAGCCACCGCGGCCTCACTCCGGGCTGCCGACCCGAACGGAATACACAGGGAGAAAGAAGGCAACCGCTGCCGCGCCGGTTTCGGCGGGGACTACGCGAGAGATCCGCGATAAGCAGATCGGACACTGCCGCCGCAGCCGCCGGAGGACCATGGCGATCGCCAGGCAAGTGCTTTGTGTGTGTGCTTTGCTCTCCCTGCCGCTCGCTCGCTCGCAGCCCATCCGCTACTCCGTCGCCGAGGAGGCGGACAGCGGCTCCCTGGTAGGCAACCTGGCGCAGGACGCGGCGCTG
>NW_020925701.1:0-1015 GCF_003984885.1 Neopelma chrysocephalum
GGGGGGGGTTGGGTGTCGAGGGACGTTTCTGGGCTGGACTTTGTGGGATGTTTGAGCCTCATTTCTCACCCCTAAAGGTGCCCCCGTGTGCCAGGCCCAGCCCAGCCCTGCCAGGGACCTGCGTGGCACCCGGTCCAAGCTCAGGTGTGCCCGAGGTGCCAGAGCAGCCCCAGCCCAGTGCTGGCCCAGCCCCTGCTCCCACCCTGGCGCCAGCGAAGCCCCTCGGCCGCCGGCTCCCATCGGCCTCCCCGTGGGAAGGAAGGGAGGAGAAGGACACAGCCAGAGCTCAGCCAGAGCTTGGGGAGCTCCAGAAGAGTTTGGTGCAGCCTCCTTTCAGTGCTGCCTCAGCTCAGGAACGGGCACAGCCCCACTCAGCTCTGCCACAGTGAGTATGAACAGGCTCCTTCCATTTGTGTCCTCAGCGCCTGCACCGGCTGGGAATGAACTAAAAAGGAGTCTTTCTACCCCTTCTGAAAAGAAAAAAATCAAACCCACCCACCTGGAGTTGCCTGTGGGAACTGGTATTTGTCAGGCACGGAGCAAACTCAGTCCTCATTGCAGTGTTTAATTCCTTTAACCCACCGTGGTTTAATTGTGATAAGAGGGAATTGGGTGTGTGACTGCCTGGCTGTCCCTGGAATAAACACCAGGAATGCCTTGGTCGTGCAGATCCCACCCCGAGGTCTCCAGAGGAGGATAAAATTGTTGGTATTTTCCTGCTGCACTTCTGCTGTGGGACTGGGCCAACAGAGGCCACAAACCTGGGGGGCAGAGGGAGAAAGCCAGGCTGGCAAAGGGAGGGTGGCTGAGTAGGCTTGGCCGAGTTGGAACCAGTTATTCACTCATATCATGGAATTCCTTGGAGGCAAACTGTGTCCAAGGAGAGTGTTGAATGCATTTTAACCTTTCTAAAGGACTCTGCTGCCTTCCAGGTTTTGTATTCACTGGCAGCTGTAGGAGGATCTTTCAGGGGTTGATATTTAATAATATTCGAAAGGACTTCTGGCTTCACTTA
>NW_020925702.1:0-15567 GCF_003984885.1 Neopelma chrysocephalum
GCGGGGGGGGCTCCGGGGCGGCCGGGCCGGCACCGCGGCCCTGCTCCTGCTCCGCTCCGCTCCCGGCCGCGGCGTCCCGAGGCGCCGGGCCGAGGCGTGCAGGCCGCTGTTCCGGGGGCCCGGGAGCCCTGACAGCCCGCCCGGTGTGCCCGGCGTGTGACGCCGCCCGTGCTCGGGAGCCGGAGCCGCAGCCCGGGGCTCGGGGCCTGTCCCGGGGAGCAGCTGCCGCTGCCGCCGGTCCGGGCTGCGCCGGGTCCGCCGAGCGCCTGAGCCGCGGCCCTTCCCCTCGGGCGGGGCGGGGCCGGGCCGGGCTGGGCCGGCACCGTCCCCCCGGGAGCGCCGGGGGTGTCGCGCACGGACATCACCGGAGGTTCGGGGAAGCGGCGTTCGTTCCTCAGGCTCCTTTTCCCCGGGTTTAAGCCGTTGTCAGGAAAAGGTTCCGTTGCCGGCGGGCTGCCCTGCCCGTTTTTTCTCTGCTTTTGGAGCGTTCCGGTGCCCGTTCGCGGCCCCCGGCGCTGTGTGCACGGACACGCTGCCTCGTGGAGCTTGGTACAGAGCTCTCCCGAGAGAATGGGCTCAGTGTCACAGCACAGCTGAAGGGGCTGCTGCAGTTGTGTGTTGGGGCACCAGCTGCCTTCCTCTGTGTGAGCTTAGAGTTTGTGATGGACTTTCCATAAACTGGTGTCCTCTAAGTCTCTCTGTCTCATTTAGGACAGTTTTTGTGAGCCAGCTCTCTGTGACAGAGGCCAGAACTGCTGGTTTGTCAGATTTGTCCGAGGGACGAGCCTGTGACTCGTGTACTGGAGGATGAGTGTGTGACAAAAACACATGAGAGGTGTTTTTGTCACGGTCTCAGACACGGTCTCTTGTTGTATGAGCATGTTCTCGATCTGGTGGGGAGACCAAGATTAAAAACTGAGAAGCTGTGCGATGGCCTTGGGGGCTCCTGTGTGCACTTAGTCCCCACAGAAATAGTGCCACCAAGGTGTGGGGTGACACGTCTGTGCTGTGTGTGCTGCTGCCCCGAGCAGAGTTCAGGCTGCTGCTGTGTGACTCATCCTCCGGGAGGGAGCTGTGCAGAGCTGGGATTTTGCAGGCAGGCAGGTGGGGTGTCACTCAAGTCAGGGGTGATGGTGGCGAACTGGAAGTGTCAGGGTTATCCAGAGTTCCACTTGTTTGTTTTCAGTGCACCATCCCTGCAGTGTCCGGGGATGGGACTGTCCTGCCCTGGTGTGTGTGATGATCTGTCAGTGAGGATGTGCTTCTCATCCCACCCCGTGCCCTTTATTTGCTTATCCCCAAGGGACTGTTTCTATCCCTCTCTCAACCCTTCCTGTTACCAGCCCTCCTTTTCCCTGGGACTCTCATTCTCTTGCTCTGCTCTCCTTCCAGCAAGCATTTATCTCTGTGCTTTTCCCCTCTGACACAGTTTCTAGCACTTCCTTGGCCTTTTTCCAGGCCCTTGTTGAGAATGCCTGTGGTGCTGCTGTGGTTGTCCAGCTGTGATGGCTGTGACCCATCCCCTTTGTCCCCCTGCTCGTGGGGACATCCAGCCCCTCTTGGCTGCCACTCACATGTGCTCAGAGTAATCCTTTGAACGGCTGGACCTGAGTCTTGGCTTTCCAGGTGTTTGAATGCTTTTCTGCATCTCCACAGGATTATGCAGGGACTGTTTGAAAGGCTGGAAGGGCCCTGTTTTCCAGGTGCATTTGAGGCTGTGAGGGTGTGTCACCCTTTGGGAACGAGCTTGAAGGGAAAGAAGCTGGGACTCTAAAATCGCTTTGTCACGTGCACTGTGACAGTGAATTTAATAACTCCAGCTGAGGACACAAGGTCTAACTACCCCCAAGCACGTGCTGGGGAGCGTTTCGGGCAGCCTGCATCAGTAAGGAAGTCTTTACTTTGCCAGGGGCAGACCAGGTGGCACAGGAAGGAGCCAAGTGAGAGCCTAATGTGTGTTCCACGGGCACTGAATGGCAGCTGTGAATCTGGGGCTGTCTGTGCGTGGTTTAGCTAATTAGCACCACTGGCAGTCTTTTAAGTGAAAACAGAAAAAAAAAAAAGACATTGGAACTAATGTTCCTTGTTTTGGATGTGTTTGACTGCTCTTTTTTTTGGCTGTGGAGTGCAGGAGGCTGCAGGGTGAGGTCACCCCGCGCCGGACGCCAAGGGGGCCATGCAGATGAGCAGGACTACAATGTACTGACTGTGAGCAGCTTCCGACAGAGCTCTTGCCTCCATGGGTGCTGGGAGAGGGCCTTTCCCCCTTTGGGTGATTGATGCTGGCCTGCATCAAGCAAGTGTCGGACATGATCTTTTCCTGGGAGGAAGTTAGTACAGTTTTTTTGGAACAGCATGACCAAAATCAAGATAAAATGCATCCAGCACAAGCTGGGCAAGCTGAGGCTGGGTATGTGCCCTGAGACTCTGTTAGTCCTGACTCTGTTAGTCCTGAGGTCCTCAGGATGTGGCTTTGTAGTAGTTCTCCAGGCAGAGGCACAAAGTAAAATGTGCATTTTGGAGCTTTTTTAATTATTGTTTAAAATATCCTGGCTTCTCACATTAACAAACACAGGAACTTTTCTTAGAAGATGAAGGGAGGAATCAGGCATCCTCAACTATAAACTACAGAATGAGTTTATTTTTTCCCCACTTGACTTTGACTCAGCTTCGGATATTTGGAGATTTCAGAGTTTCCATTTTCAAACTGTTTTTTTCCCCTGCAGATTAAAGTTTGAACTGGTGTGTCTCTTCTCCCTCACAGTCCAGTTTACTCTGGTTAACTTGTGCTTCTGCCTGCCCTTAGCTCACACCCTTCCCACGAAAGAGGAACGGTCTTGGTTGCTGGAAGCATCCTGAGCACATCTCAGGGAGTGACCCCTGAGCACACAGTGTCTGTGAGGTCCAGGACAGGCCATGAGAAGAACTAGGCCATGGGGCACATTTCTGTGAAGGAAACGAGCACAGCACCAAACCAGCGTGAAGGGTAGGCAAGTGTCTCCGGGAAGTTCGTGTACAGTGGTAAAAACAACAGATTAATCTGTGCTGAGGCACAGTTTGTGGCTTATCAAGACAGTTCATGTCATGCACATGAGCAGCACCTCCCCAGGCCTGGTCTGGGTCTCTCCCCAGCTCAGAGTGCAGCTCCCATTCCCCAGGAGGTGCTGTCGTGCTCTTGGTGCCCTGTTTGCTGTAATTACACCAGGTCAGCTCTAACTCAGCAGCATCACAGCAGCAACACAGCCCTGCTGGGAGAGGTACTTTGGGAGAGCACTCAAGTGCTTGTCCCGCCTGCTGAAAGTGGGGAAGTGGCTGTTGGGCTTCTTATGGATTTGTGCACCTTTCCTGGGTGTGGAATGTGCCTCTCCCACTGTGCAGTTACAGCCTGGGAGAGCCCTAAGCACTGCTGGTGAAGTGCAGAATGGCAGAGTCCTGAAGGCAGGGACTGATCCCTGTGTGTCCTCCAGTGAAGGGAGCAGCCTGACAGGAGCTGCCCTGACCTGCAGCTCTTCCTACCCATCAGCTGCTCAAATGCCTTCCTTGACCCAGGCCTCTCTCAGACGAACGGTGTTACAGTTTGGAATCTCATTTGTCCCCGTTTTCAATTAAAATAGGCATTTGTAAGTTTTCTTCCAAGTTTTATGTAGCAATTATGACTAAACTTTTCAATTCCTGATAGAGCCCGAGATGATTATGTGTGGTTAACCTCAAGGACAGACTTGAGCTGCTCTTGCAGTTTTAATCAGCTGTCATGAAACCAGTGATAGACTGAAGGAAACGTTCCCCTCCTGTTCCCAAAAAGAGGGAACAAGGGGCAAGGAGCAGCATTGGCTTGGCAAATATAAGAACAGATAAATCAAGCCTACTATCTAAAGCACTCCTCTGTGAAATGGGGAATGCACCAAGCTCGTGCAGTCTTGGCTTTAACACCGATTCCTTTTAACCTTTGAGAGCCTGAGTCCTGTTTCATCTGAAACCTGATTTGAGAGTGGTGGGAGGGAAAACTACAATTCCAGACTGTTCTTGGTTTATTTCCTCCCAGTTTCTCTTGTACTTCCCTGCAGACAAATCAGTCAAGGCCTGTGTCCAGAAGAACTAGAAATGCAGCCTAAGCAAAACGTTGCAAACTGAGCTGGAGAGTGTTGCAGCCTGGATACCAGTGGTGGAGTTTCACTTAAGGATTGAGGAGGGAACTTGTAGCAGTAAGGAGTGGGCAGAAGGGAGACAGTGGTGCACTTGGATGGCATCAGTGAATCCTCCTCTTTGGCTGACCATGGGGGTGCTCTCAGCTGGTGCCCACTTTGGGGTCACAGCTGCCTTTGGTGCTGCCTTTGTTGGAAAACTCCTTGAAGTGTGGGTGTGCTGAAGGGATTTGTAATATAGCTAGGTTGAAAAATAGAACTAGTCAAGTTGAACTCCAGATCAGATGCCTGTTGGGAGCTGAGTGTGCTGCCTGGTGTCCAGGGGTGGTTGCTCTGGGCAGGCAGTGAGCAGGGCTGCTGCGTGCTGGACGTTTGTTCCAGCTCCGGTTTTTCTTCAAGCAGAGTGTTGAGTGAGTACAACCCAGGAGGAAAACACTGAGGAAAATGCAAGTTCTTTCTGACATGGGATTCCCCATCCTGAAATAACATTTTGCATCCTCCTGGGTCGTGCCCTCTGAGGGACTGATGGGTCCAGCGCTGTGTGGGCGCTGCAGTCTCGATCTGGTGCACGTGGAACTGCTGCACTAAAGTTCTGTTTCCTGATGGGTTACCCAGAGCTGGAAAATCCATTTCTTCTGACTAAACTGAAACTGCCTGGCAGGTGACTGGGCAGGACTGGGGAGCCCTCAAGCTTTGGCCTTGCTGCAGGGGCTGCCTCTCTTTACAGAGGAGCTTGATGAAGTGATAGTGCTGGGAAGCAGAAGTGTCTTTGTGTTGCTGCTGCTGCTGGTGTTTTGGGAGAGGACGTGGGTGTGAGATGTGAGAGGCCATGTGGCTCTGGTGCCTCCAGCAGGGCAGGGATGTGCTTGTGTCTGCTGGGCTGGCTGTTGTCCCCACTGATGGGTAGCACCCTGCAAGCAGTGCTTGGTGGGCATGATAACCCATTTCCCTCCCCCTCCTGATTCATGATTTCAATAAAACTTTCAAACCTTACTAATGCATCCTTCTTTCCCTTCAGAAAGGGAGTGATAAAATGCAGAGGGAGGTGGGTGCTGGGTCCGTGTAGCTGGATTATGTAGTGAGTTGTGCTGCTATTCACCTCTAAAAGCTGATGACTTTTGAAATCCTCAGAGGAGCCGCAGGTGTTTCTCACGTCCCAGCTGGTTTTCAGTTGTTTCCTCATGAAACTTGTATTCACATGGCTGAATTTTGTTTGGAGATACCCTCTGCAAAGAATTTTCTTCTAGTGTTGCAATTCGGATTTCCAGATGTTGGTAATTAAAGTGCAGTAAACTTTCCTTTCATATGGCCTTGTGGCAGATAAAGAGCCTTGGAAGATCTGAGATAACTTTGTTCATTTTGGCATTCCAGCTGTAATGCACAGCCTGATCTTTCCCAAGCACAGCAAGAAAAAAAAATCATCCTTCAGGCTTCTCCTTTTTATACTGATTTTTTATCTGAGCATGTGAGTTTGAACCTGCTTCTTTTTGAATATTGAGTAACTTTGTCATATATTAGGCAACAATCTTCTAGAAGAAAATTGGGTTGAAAAACAGTGGGGTGAACACCATGATAGGTACCCCAAACTCAGGGGTGATGGGAGCCCTGTTGTGTCACAGTTCTGCTGTGCCCACACAAGACCCATCCCAATGGTCTTGTTTGAAAACCAGGGTTCCCTCCTGCTGGATCTTTGCCAGCCCATAGTTTTCCAGTGCTGCAGGATGTGGAGATGAAGTGAAGCTACTGCAGATGTCGATCCAATATGCTGAGTTTTGGAGAGGAGGGATGTGCATGGATGCAGGCTTTGGGAAACAAGTTATTGATCACCAAGACTTGCTGCAGTATTTTTTTTTGCCAATGGGGAACAGCAGTCAGATCCTGGCAGTGTGTCTCTTTGGAAAAAAATGGAAGACTGTCTCTTCATCTGTGTCTGGAAAACAAACCCATTTGCCACCAGACCATAACAATAATCAAGACTCAGAGAGCTTCTAGAACATGTCTAGATAGTGGATTGGGACAGAGAAGTCGTGATTGTTTGTCCCCAGCAGCAGCCAGTGAGTGAAGGCTGGTGCTGAGTTGTGTCACTGGAACAGTGGAGGGGCAGCCGAGCCGGGTCGCTGGCCATGGCCCTGTACAGATATGGCAAATGCAGGAGTCCAAAAATGCTGCATCCTCGAAGCCTGTGACCTCCTCCTGGGTGTTACAGGGTTAGATTGGGAGCACGTTATGAGCATTGTAAACTCATCCCCAGGGATGAGGCAGGTGAGGCTCTGTGGGGGCTTCACCTCGCTCAGCCCCGAGCTTTGGCTGTTAAAGGTGTGGGAGGAGGTTCCTGCTGTGAAGCTTTATCAGAACATTCACAAGCTCCCAGAACCTTGTCCCTTGATTATTTTGTTCTCGTGCTTTTTTGGGCTTTGTTTTGTTTTGAGCCCATGGTCAGGGCTGTCCCCTGGCTCTCTGATCCACAGCATTGCTCTGCTGGCACTGTCTGAAGTTCAAGTTAAGGCTGAAGTTTTTACAGCACCTCCTTTAGCTGCAGTGGCCAACCAAATGTTGCAGGCAGGGCAGGAAATTGAGAAGCTGCTGGGGAGTGAAATGCTTTCCTGTGTGCTATTTACCAAATTTTAAAATGCTTTAGAAGCTGTTGTGTGGCATCAGATCTTATTTGAAGTGTTGGGTGATATGCCATAAAATGCTGTCTCACTTTTCTCACTGCACAGGGCTCCTTGCACCCTGACTTTAGGACTGTTGTGTTCAGGTAACTTTTAGCACAGGACTGACAAGATTTCTTCACGAGCCCTGGGCAAGGGGTGAGTTGCTGATGGGTCAAGTGTGGGCAGATCCTGTGCTAGCTTTCTGGGTACTTTTAAGGTGTTCCACAGCAGACCTGCAGGGTAACTCTGGGGAGTCAGCTGATATATAAAATCACGTACTTTTAATAAAGAAGAAAATAATGCTGTGGTTTTCAACTCTCAGCAAGAGAGTGTATTTCAACAAACAAAACTGAAAACAAAGCCCTGCAGCAATTTGGGATGGGTTCTTGGGGTTTTTTAGTTGTTTGTTTGTTTTTTTTTCTTTAAATTAATCCACTTATGCAGCTTTTCAACAGTAGCAGGGAGCACTTCAGGCCACTCATAGCATCCCACTCTTGTATCTCTGGTGGCAGTGTCTCAGGTGTGTAATGTGCATTAGCTGGGTGAGACAGGGTGTGTGGGAGCAGGTGCTTAGATGTGTGGAGAAAGCAATTCTTTGTGTCTCCCTCAGGATGTGTTCAGATGGTTGTAGGGCTCAGGATTTGGGAAATGCAGTTTTTATGGTGGAAAGGAAAGCACTGATGTTTGGAAATGCCCTTTAGCACCTGAAAACCTTCGGTTTGCTGGTGACACTTGCAGGTTCATATGATGAGAAGACTCAGTGTCTGTGTGCCCAAATTGGCTAAAAGGGCTTTGGAAAGCAGGCTGGGTGGCCTTGCACCCAGGATCAAACATCAGCTCACGTGAGCAGCAGTCAGAGCACTGATCTGCAATCAGTGAGTGGGTCATGTGCTAAATTAAAAAAAAAAAAGTCCTTGTTTACAGATGGGTGGGTTACGTTGGCAACACAACTTGTTTATCTCTGCTGTGGCACCCTTGGTGAGGTGCCAGGCCTTGGTTACAGTGATCAGGGAAACGAGTTGCTCAGGAACAGACTCGGGGCTGGCAGGGTCGTGCGTTGGGTGTTTTTCTTGGTGGAGGTGTCTGGGGAAGCCGGTCTGTTCAGGAGCTGAAGTGTGCTCACTGCACCCGGAGAAGGTGGAGCTGGTTCTAGTTCCAGTTTGCTCTGGATCCAGTGAAAGCCTCAGAATTGCTCCAGGGCTTTACACTGGTTGGGATATTCATCAGTGGACAGGCTGTGAGCAGCAGAGCAGAGCCACGACCTGCACCTTCCCCACTGCTGCCACTGACTGACTGCAGCCTTCCCTGCTGTCCTTCCACCTTGACTGTGCTTCTCCCATTGTGGCTTTGATCCACGTGTTCATCTGATCTGCTGTGGTTTCCCTGTATGGGAGAAATAACTGTTTTATCCGTCTGCAAAGTCTAAATACAGAGAACAGAGCTGGGAGACCCTTTAGCTCCTTGTCTCCTGCTTGTTCCCACTGGACGTGTCTCCTGGGTGGAGGGCACTGGTCCAGCCTGATCTCTGCAGTCTTTTGAGTAAGTTTTGCCCCCCTGTTGCCCTTTGGATCATACAAACTGGATTATATATGTTGTTGCAATGCCTGGGGACTGATGTGGGTGAATCTCTTGCTGGTGTGCTCCACATAAGCCCTGGAGCAGGATCCCACACCAGCACCCTGCTCTCTGCCTTGGAGCAGCGATGGAGCACGAGCTGCTCTTTGAGGAACTGACTCATTTTGCTGCATGTGTTTGAGTTTTGGAGTCCTGGTGCAGAACTCCTTCTTCTGAGCCAACTTTCCACAAACGGGGTTTGTTTTTCTTCAGTTGGAGTAATATTTACAAACTCAGCCCTTTATATCCTGGGTCTGCTCGGAAGCTGAGGATACAAAATGTTGCTGAGAAGAAGCTTCCGATTTATTTGATCATGTCCAACTGTGGCAGCAGAGGAGATACTGATAATAAACCTAGTGTCTTGAAGGCTTTTTTTTCTTTTAATTAATGTGAACAAGGAATGTATCCCCAAAGAATGGGCTCAGAAATCCCAGGTGCTTAGAAAAAAACAGCGTGTGGTTCAAACCAACTGTTTGGGTCTCGTTTGTCTCTCCAGAATTTTGGCATTACTGCTGTAAATGGAGCTTGGGAAGGGTCTGGAGCACAAGTCTGATGAGGGGTGGCTGAGGGAGCTGGGGGGTTCAGAAAAGGAGGCTCAGGGGGGACCTTCTTGCTGTCTAAAACTCCCTGAAAGGAAGGTGCAGCCAGGTGGGGATCAGTAACTTCTCCCAGTTGACAGGATGAGAGGAAATGATCTCAAGCTTTGCTGGGGAGGAAAAAATTTCTTCATAGAAGGGGTGGTCAGGCACTGGCACAGACTACCCAGGGCAGTGGTGGAGTTGCCATCTCTTGAGGGATTTCAAAGACGTGTGGATGTGGCACCTGGGGACACGGGTTAGTGGTGGCCTTGGCAGTGCTGGGGGAACAGTTGGACTTGGTGATGTGAGAAGGCTTTTCCAGCCTGAACGATTCTGTGAACTTTGGGTTTGGGTTGGATGAGCTGTTGACAGCTGTGAGGGAAGGCTGTGTATTGATGAGCTGATCCTTAGGGAGCCAGGCTGGGGACTGACTTGGCTGTACACCGTGGTTCCTGTTCTGCTGGGTATGGAACCAGAACCTGAGTGCACTGCAGATGTTCTCTCTGCATTTCAGTTACTTCTTCTCTAACTGTATCCATGAAAATCCTGCTGCTTTTCCTTTGTATTCGCTCTGAGTGGTGTGAGTCAGATATTAGAGCAGTGACTTCAGGTCCTACCCTGGGATGGACCCCAACAAGGAAACGCCAAATAACCTGTGACAGAAACCCTTGTGTTTCCTGAAGAAAGGCAGGGTGGCTGTTCCCTTCCAGCCTGAGCAGGGCTGCCAGGGCAAGGCCATGGGGCTGCCTGTGTCTGTCAGATGTGGAGCACAAAGAGCCTCAGTGTAAATACTCCCAGGACACAGGCAGTGAGGGCAGTTTTATTCCAATACGCAAAATGGACCTTTTTCCTCTGGACTTAGAAATAAACAACGTTTTGGCCGAACAAATGGAACAGACCTTTTTATTAAAAACATATATCCTTTCATGCCTGAGCCAGTAAGAGGTTGTTAAAAATTGAAATAACTCCTTAACTTGTAGAGCAGCTGACTTAAGTCATTCCAATAGCATTTGTCATCTTGGTTTTTGCTCCTTAAAGTTGGAGTGTTTGTAGCCTTTTTTTTAAAGAGGAGAGCAATAAGAAAAGTGGCTCCAACTCTGTGTGCTCTTTGCACAGGTGGAGAGAGAGGCTGAATCTGTGAAGTTAGTTTTTAAGTTGACGAAAAGATTCACATTTGTTTGGATGGGGATTGACCTGCTCACAAGCTCAAGCTCATTCCTGTTCAGGTGCAGAGGAAGGATTACAGATAGTTATCAAGAGCAGCTTTAATAAAGAGATTAGAAAGTCTTCTATTGGAAATCAGAAAATATTCTGTAAAATGAGGGGATGCTGCCAAAGTTGGCATCTGGTGCTGAGAGACCACTGAAGGGCTCTCTCCCTCTTGCACATGTGTACATGAAGGAAGCCATCCTGACAGATGAAACCCTTGGTTGTGTGAGAGTTGCTTGATTTCCAAGATGGGAAAAAACCCTTGTGCTTACCCAAGTCAGTGTGTTCAGGGCTGCAGGGGTCACATTCTTGTATTGGCTTTTTGTTTTCTTCTTCTGTAGTGTGGCCAAGCCTCCAACCAGGAAGAAGCCCTTATTTTCTTTAGCTATTTTAGTTTGATTTTGGCTTAGTTAAACCTGACAAAACTGTAGTTTCATGGGAACGTTTGACTCCTGTTGTGCACAGACATCTCTAAACAAAAGACCCTTTCCTTGGGTGGGATGGTGAAGGTTTGTTTGCCTGCTCCTACCTCCAGGAGACAGAGACTGCAGATTCCCCCCCTCCTGAATTTAACAAACCTAATTCTTTTCATATTTCTTCTTTGGAATTGGAGTTATTTTATTTCAGGCTTCCCCCACCCCCCCCGCAGACCTTTTATCCTTTTCATTACTTTCATTTGAACTTCTTTTGTGGATTTATTTCTTTCTTGAAATCCAGCCACCAGGATGAGACAGCATTCCAGCTCTGATCCCAGCAGTGCTGGCGCACAGGGATTACTGTGCGTGCCTTACATAAGGCACTCCTGTTTACAGACACAGGGATTTTGGTTTTACCAGCAGCACGATGTTGTTGGCTTGTGTTCAGCTTGTGACTCACTGTAACCCCAGCCCTTTATTTCTGCACAGCTGCCTCTCAGGGACAATTGGCAAAAATGGGATTTTTCTGAATCTGCAGAGCATTCCTGTCTTTGGGGATGAGATGCCCCCTGCCAGGGAGGAACTCTGCTGTTGCTGGCAGCTGGGTGAGGTGCTGCCTTCCCTCAAAGGCAGAGAGCTCTCCTGTCCACATGTGGCTCGTCACAGCCAGCTCCTGGTTTCCTGTGTTGGGCTTTTCCCTGCACCTTCTTCCTGATTCTTGCATTTGCTGTTTGATCCGTGCGTTCTCTTTGCTGGGTAAATCACAGGAGTGCCGAAAACATGCTGGTGTGCTTTGCTGTTTGCATGTGGCTCTTGTAAAAGTTGTTACTGGTCTGAGTAGTTGAAAGGGAAAGGGGAGAAGCTGGCCTGCTGCCCTTCCTTCCCAGAGAGCCCGGGGAGCACTTTGAGTGCTTTTGGGAGGCTCAGGCCCACACGTTCACTGTCGGGACGGACCGTGGGGAATGTGGAAATGGGAGCGTGTGCATTTCTGTAAAGAAATCTAAAAAAGAAAAATCAAAGATGGGGTGGAGGAGCCCTTTGGGCTTGGGCAGACTTTCAAGTGCTCTGAAAGCTCCTGAATGCAGCTGAGAGGGGCCTCCCTGAACCGAGCCACGCGAACGAGTTCAGGTGCCTGTTTGGGTGAAACTTTGCTGCATTTACAGAGAGCATGAATATAAGTTTTCAGGACAGCTCTAGCCAGAACAGCCCAGGCTCATGGGGCTTCTGGTTGCCTTCCCCACCTCTGCGTTGGCACATTGGGTTTGAAAGGCTTCATCAGGTTGAAGGGTGGGTGCCAGCAATTCTCTCTGAGAAAGGTAAATTTGCAATTCCGATGGTAAGTTATGTAAGTGGAACATTTGGAGTCTTAATTTTATGGTAAGGCAGCCTCACAAAGCCTATTAAAGGGGACAGAAGACTCACAAACCCCGTGGCTGTTGGGGTGCTGCCAGCCCAGGGAGGGTGCTGAGGGGCTGGGCTCTGCGGGATGCTGGCTCTGACCACGGTGCCGTTCCCGCAGGTCTCCCCGGTGCCGGTCCCAGGACAGAGGGGCCCGGAGCTGCCATGACGACGGGCGACTGCTGCCACCTCCCCGGGTCCCTGTGCGACTGCCCGGGCAGCGCTGCCCTCTCCAAGTCGGTGGAGGACTCGGACATCGGGCGCCCGCAGTACATCACCCAGGTCACCGCCAAGGACGGGCGGCTCCTCTCCACCGTCATCAAGGCGCTGGGCGCCCAGAGGTGAGGCTGCTGCTTGGTGTGGCCATGGCTGGGCTCTTCCCCTTTTTTGGTGGCTCTAGGGGTAGAGGGAGGCAGCAAAGTCTTGTTTTGTGGAGGAGTTTCTTGATCCTGTGAGTCGGATGCTTCCCTGGCCTGTGCTCCGTGCGGAGCTCACGCGGCCCCGAGTGCTGGTGGACTGGGAGTTGTGTGTTCATTGGAGCCCCAGAGCTGTGGCTGCTCTGGGTGGGGGTGGCCTGGGTGGCCTCTCGCTCTGTGCCACTGCCATGTCCTCGCAGAGCAGCGGTGAAGGTGGTGCCGTGCTCGCAGGCAGCGTGGTTGTTCATGGAGAAGAATGAAAGGCTGGAAGTGGAGCACAGCCCCTGCTCCAGGAAAGTCCACGGAGTAAAGGTGTGGTGTTGATCTACAGCCCCAGGGACGGGAGGGTGTTTGTGTTGCAGGAACTGCAGCATCCAACTGTTGCTACAGGGAACACGTGGCAGCTTCACTGGTTCAGTGCCTCCTGATGTGACTTCTTGTCATGTATTTTGAGCAGCTTCCAGAGCAGAGGACACTTGGCAGTATTGTTCAGTCCAGCTAGTGAGGACTGTCACATTCATGTTCACAAATCCTGTCTGAACAGCTGGTTTTTTTTCAGTTAATTTGGCCAGACATTGACGAGGTGTGAAAGTGGTGACTGCAGGCGTGGGGGAAGGATGCAGGGGAGCTGGATGAGAGTGGAGGCAAACATAACTGCTGCATCCAGCAAACCTGGAGCAGGCCAGTGAAAATGTGAGGGGAACTAGGCTTGCTTTCTGTGTGAGAAGTTGTTTCAACCCTTAGAACTTGTGGAGGTGTAATGATTGTGTGGGAAAACTGCCTGGGAACACAGGTTAAAAGACCCCAACAGGATTCCTGATGTGTCTGTGTGGAGATCAGTTTGTTCCTTTTGGTGATAGTGGGTTTCAGTCCCTTCCTTGTCACCAGCACTTAGCACAGAGAAGCTGGGAGCACTGTGGCTGCACTGGAATGTTGGATTAGTGATATGGTCTCTACAGCTGGCTGGAAAACTGTCTGAGAGTGCATCGTGTGGGAGTGTGACGGGGCCCCCACCCCCTCTGGGTAGGAAGGAAGGAAAATGAAGTCTGATAAAGAGTTTTTTTTCACGCCACTGTCAGCAAATTTTTTCATTCTGGATTGTTTATTGGTTATATTATTGTGCTGGAAATACGAAACTTCTCAAACAGGAACAGAACAGATGAAATATCTCACAGATGCTTTTCTTAGGAAATAACAGATGCATGAGAGCAGAGGAGGCTCGGAGGGGTTGTCTGTCCCTGTCACTAATGCTCTGTGTGCAGGCTGCACTCTGGTTGTTCTGGTACAGCACTTTATGGCAATAAATGTTACAGAACAATCAAATAATTCAAATTGGAAGGCAATTCCATAGGACATCTGGTCCAGGCTCCTTTCAGAGAAAGAATGCTCAGAGCCTTTTCCAATGCAGTTTCCAGGATCTCCGAGGATGGAGTTCCCACCACCTCCCCAGACTCCTGTTGCAGGGATTGTCCTGGCTGAGGAAGTGCCCTAAATAAAAGACATGTGAAAAGGAGGAGAGGACATGGTTGGTGGTTCACCAGTGATGTTTGGCAGAGAGAAGGGGATGGTGCCGTGGGTGTACGTTGCTTCGCAGCTCTAAATATGAGTAAAGGTCCAACTGGGTTGAAACCTGCTAAACATTAAAAGTGGTAGAGATGTCCTGTGGTGCACCAAGACAGGAGTCTTGCTTTTCCCTTAGCGAGCTGATGTGCACTCCCTTGCTGGCTCTTTCCTTTCCTTCATGTCCCACCAACCTTTTTCCCCAGTGTGCTCCCTTTCCTTGAACTGTGCTTCCATGTCTCACTCTTGCTTTCTGTGCAAACTAATGGAAGTGGCCCTGCTGCCTTTGAAGGTTGCTAAGTGCTTGCTTTTACTGTTGTGTAGCAATCCCACAAACTTCTGCAGTCAGATGGGGGCTTTTGAAGTCAGAATAGTAGTGGAGTGTGAACTGTGAGATGAGCTCAGTGTGGCTTTTGTTCTGGCAGCTCTACATGGAAAAAGGTGATAGCTGATATTGTTCACCTGGATTTCAGGAAATAAAGATGTTCCTTTCTCACCCTCTCTCCCACCCCCAAATCTGGGCAGATACAGATGTAAGAGAACAGTTGTGTGAAAGAAACGTCTGGTTGGAAAGTGAGATACTAGTGAGTGCCTGGTTCCCACGGTCCAGGGAACATTTTCTTCCTGAACGATATCAGTGATGGGTAAAGAGTTGTACTGAACTGCTGAGAACAGTGAACTTTGGTGTCTAGAGCCATTTGAGGCTTCCCAGGGAGCCCAAAACATCTTCATCACAGGGCTGGCATAGGTGGCACAAGGCTGCTGAGGAACCTGTGCCTTGGGATGCCCCATCCCTGTCGGTGTTCCAGGCCTTGTTGGCTGGGACTTTAAGCAACCTGGTCTAGTGGAAGGTGTAGCACTAATTGTCCACAGTCAGTGGTGCCAGTTGAAGGTGTGAGGAACATCTTGGGAACTGATGGATGGTTCGAGTGCTGTGAGCAGCACAGGCCTCCTGCAGGGAAGGTTGCAAGTGTCTCTGAATGCGTTTGTTACTTCTCTTGATAAGCATCTCTGGTTCTCTGAGTTCCCAAGAGAGCAGATCAAAGATATTTGTTTGAAACTTGTGGCCAAGGAGGGGTGAGAAGGGGTTGTTGCTGAAGCACCAAGGCATTTCTGCAGCCACTGGGAGGCTGAGTGGTTGGTGACCTGTGGAGAGGTGCCCATGGGATGCCAGGCAGTTCCTGTGCTGTGATGGGCAGAGGGTTTGTATGCTGAGAGATTAGTTTGAGTGGCTGCCTGCTGTGAAATAAGTTGTGTCCTTGAAGAGCTGAGCTTCCAGGGTCAGTGTAGTTGGGTCTTTAGGTAGTGCTGTTCCTTACCCAGTTCCTGTCAGCCCAGGGTGCAGAGCAGAGATGGGCCAAGAGCGGGTAGGTGATCTGATAAATGTGACTCTGATTGCCAGACTCTTGAGTGGCTGCAGGTGGCTTTGGCTACTGTGGATCATCTGGCTTTGCTGTGGTCTTCTGGTTTTGTATCAGGCTTGGTGTTGGGTCTGGTGTCAGCCCCTGCCCACTGTGAGCAGAGCTGGAGGCTGTGGGACATGTGTGCTGCAGTGGGACATGTGTGCTGCAGTGGGACAT
>NW_020925702.1:15577-40325 GCF_003984885.1 Neopelma chrysocephalum
GTGGGACATGTGTGCTGCAGTGGGACATGTGTGCTGCAGTGGGACATGTGTGCTGCAGTGGGACATGTGTGCTGCAGTGGGACATGTGTGCTGCAGTGGATTCTGTGCCAGCTGAGCTGGCCAGGCTGATGTGCCAGCTTTCTTGGGTGTTGTGGTGCTCATCAACAGGACTTCCTGATTTAACTGACCTAAAATGTCCTGGGCACCTCCATGCTCCCCTGAGACTGGTTTCTTGCTGCAGCAGGCTCCTGGCATGCTCTGCCACATGCTGCTTGCTGTGCACGTGCCTTTCTGGGGCTTGGTGGGACCAGACACTGTGGCTGTGTCGTTCTGCCTGCTCTGACCATGATTTCATTCTGTTTGTCTCTTGTTCTGCCTCTTCAGTGATGGTCCCATCTGTCGAATCTGTCATGAAGGTGGAAATGGGGAGGGACTGCTTTCCCCATGTGACTGCACAGGAACACTGGGCACCGTGCACAAGAGCTGCCTGGAAAAATGGTTATCCTCCTCCAACACAAGTTACTGTGAGCTCTGCCACACAGAATTTGTTGTAGAGAGAAGACCAAGACCTTTGACAGAGGTACCACTTTCTTCCTGCTTCACTTTTATTTCCGTATCATTTGAGAGAAAATGACTGATTGCCCTGGTGTCCTTGTAGTCCCTGCTGTCTCCTCCTCCTCGCAGTACTTTAGCACTCAGGATGAAGAATCTATTTGGAGAGATGGAGTCTCTTATCAGACCAAGTGATGTAGTTGCAAACGTGCAGTAGTGATGTTTGGAGCAGCTCTTGCCCGTGACCTCCCCACATGGCACCTGCCAGCAGCAGGGTGCAGGGCTGCACAAGCACTGTCCTTGTGGCTGTGCTTTAATGTCTGAGCATCAAAATGCCAATGTCACCACACGACTGATTGAACTATGAAGTGCTCATAAATATTCTTTTTTCCCCTCCTAGTTTAATCTTATGTCATATTGTTGCATTAGTGCAGCTCTCTTGCATATGCCTTCCTTGTCATGTTCTGTTCTGAAAAGTGAGATGTGCTGATTGCTGATACTCTTCGTAAATACTTGTCTTCCCCTGGCTAATATTGGTGTGTGCTTCAAAGCCTTTGGGCCTTGCTCCTTCCTGCTGCTCTGTGCTCCTCCCTGTTGAAGGAGAAAGCAGGACATGGCTCAGCTGGTCCTTGTGTTCCTCTTTGCACTGACTGTAGGGAGACCAGGATCCTGATGGGTCCATCAGCCTTCCAGAGCTGGAATCTACAACCCAGGCTCTGGCTGGTAGGTTGGTTTTTTTTTTTTTGTCACAAGGCCCTCATCATTCCCCTGTTTAGGTGTGGTCACCTTTCAAACTTCCTTTGACCCCCAAAGTTTGTAGCAGCAGCCTGTAATGAAGGCCTTTACATATGGGGAACAAAGGCAGCTTGGAGCAGGCTGTTGTCTGATCTCAGTTCAAGTGTACATCCCCAAAGAGGAATAAGTTAACCAGTGAGTTGATGTACAAATGGCTGTAAGGTTTGTTTCAGAAGAAGGTTTGATGTGTCTGAAGTTGTGTGAGCTGTGTTGGCAGGTGAGCAGACGCTGTTTTATGGCTCCTGTTCCAGACAGTGCTGCAGGACCATGTAGGAGGGTGTTCGTGGCACCTGGAAGATCAAAGCAAGGTCTTGCAGCCCTTGCACCCTGTTCAGTTCCCATTCAGTGCCTGTGGGCCTGCAGGCAGGCTCTCTCTGTGTCAGTGTGCTGCTGGCTTGTCTGGGGTGTTCCTTCAACACAGTGTGAGACTGCAGAGAAGCACCAGTCATTTACAGTTATCAATTTTGGGAGCCCTCAGTCCTGCAGCCACCAACAGTGGGAGGAGTGGGAAGTCTGGAAGCTGATTGTTAACAACAGGCTTCTGTTACCTGTCAGCTGTTGGAGGTTTGTTGGTGACTGCCACCAAAGTGTGTGTGGTGGGGCAGGGGTTAATTCAGGTTTGTAGTGGTGACTGCTCTTGTCCACTCTCTCCTTGCCCTTGCTCCATCAGTTAGATCAAAACTGAGTCAGAACTGGAATTCTAACCTGCTTTTCCCATCCCTGTTTCCATTCACATTCTAGATGTTACTCCTTTCTCTTCCCACCTCCCTCTGGAAACAATACCTGTCCCCTCCTTCTTCTAACAGTCCCCAGCTCTCCTCACACTCCCATCTCCTCCCAGTGAACCTTGGAGGGGAAAAAAGCCCACCAACTGGGGGAGCATTCAAGCTTCAGTTTGCAAAATTGATATTAAATTTTAGTGATTGTTTAACTTACAGCTGACTGTCATTGACTTGACAGCCCCAGACAGGAGAAGGCTTTAGCCTACAGTGCTAACCCAAACCATGTATCCAGCAAAGCAGTTTGTAAGAGCATTACCTTGGTGCTTACTGCTGTCAGAGTGTTACTGCTTCTCTCCTAGCTGCTGAAACATATAAAATGGCTCTTTGACCAATGCCTCTCAAATGGTTTCAGAGGTTGCAAAACACTGTTTTAAAACATTTGGGAAGGGCTGTGTCTTGGCTTTGAGGATGTGCTGCAGGCAAGCCCAGGGACAGGGAGCTTGCTGGGGCTTACCCTGGCCAAGTTATGAGTGCAAGTCTCAGATGTTTTGGCTTAGGAGCTGGTGAAGTATTCCTGCCCAGAAACAAACACGTGGGAGTGCCTTTAGCCATCGTTCACAGATGCTGTAGCACCTTGTAACAAGTATAGGCTTAGAAAACTGCACACTTGAATACCAGCTCAACAGCCAGCGTGTATTGGAGGAGTTTCTCCTGTGACACCAGTGTCTGCCTCCAGCAGGTATGAGGAGCTTGCTGGGAGAGTGGGAAAGGGAAGTCATGGCTCCTCTGTGCACTGACTTGTCTGTACTCCAGGATGGACCAGAGGGCAGCCCAGGACAATCAGATTTTAATTGCCGTTGAAATTTGTGAAAAGTCCCTCTGGACTGGAGCCTGTAGGGGTATGGTAACCAGCAAGGAGTCTGTGAGTGCTGAGAGGTGATGGGTGGGCAGCATCTAATGACCCTCAAACACAGGAGAACTGCCACTGTGTTTTCAGAGAGGAATAGACCCCTTGAGCCACTACTGCCAGCTGGCAAAGGCTTTGGGATACGAGTGATTTGTTACTTGTGGTGTTTGGGGACTGTCTGTGAGCACAGTGAAGGGGATGATCTGCCCTGTTGTGGTGTCTGCCAGGGGCACAGCTTTCCTAAAGTGCTGTCAGTGCCTTCTGAGCTTGGAGGCTGGTAAGTCCCTGATGAAAAGCCACCAGGGAGCCGGTGAGAATGATCCCTGCCCCAGAGCAGAGCCCAACATGCAGCTCACCATCATCGTGCAGCCCCAGAGCAGTTCCCTTGCCACCAGTGAGGTTTTCCCTGGCTTGACCAGCAGCCTATAACCTGTTTTAATACATCCCATGGTAGCAGCCTGCTCTTGCCCTTTCCTAGGGGCCAACAGTGCTTCCCAGCACGTGATGGAGTGCTGTGGGTCTGGCACCAGCCGTGCTGAGCCGTGTGTGCTGTGGCTGCAGCACTCAGGTGTGCTGGGTGCTGTACAGGTGTGCACCTGGCACACCACAACTGGAGGGCTCCTGCTAGAGCAGAATGGCTCACCTGGCTGGAAAGACTCCCTGGTTTTGTTGTGTTACTTCCACCATGCTGTAAAACCTCTGATCCTTTCCTGAAGTGTGGGGAAAATGTCCTGGAGTTTGGTTTCTCGTTTTCCTTGGGAGTTATTGCAGCCACTCTGAGCTCCTGCACCGCTGCAATCAGAGGCAGTGACAGTGAGTGTGCTTCACCCCATGAGGTTTGTGGGGCTTTGTTCCCTGAGAGGTCAGTGGACAGTGTGACCGCTTTGGGAAGCGCCGCTGGCAGGGGCAGCTCTGCCCTTGGTGCAGCGCCCTTGGGAAGGAGCTGATAACCCCTTGGCCAGCTGGCTGCTGCTTTCCATTAATATCCTGCCTGCAGTCTGGTGCAATCTCATCCCCACACCAGAGCGGGCTGCAGCTCTTCACCAAATACTTTTGGGAAGTGTCATCCCCGAGTTGTTCATCTGTTTCTGAGAAGAGGGCTGGGGAAGGACGCTGCTTAGTCATTTAAAAATGTCACGGTTCCCTCAGCTGCCTTATCTGGGAAGTTCTCTGCCCCTTGGTTGTGGGGAGGGGTGGGGAGTGTTATGAAACTCTGGGGGAAGTGATGCTCGTGGTGAGTGCGCTGATAAAAATCCGCTGCTCACCAAGTAAAGCTGGGAAGTCAGAATAGAAATTAGGAGCAGAGGATAAATGGGATGGAGGCTTGGGCTGGGAACGATGCAGGAGCATGCTTTATGGCAGTGGTGTTGATGAAAGGATTTGTCCCAGGTGTGACAGACTGTCCAAGCATCCTAGCTGTCTTTTGCTGTCACCTGGCCACGAGAGAACTCGGTGACCCGCTGCCTGCTGCTGTTGGGCCTCACAGGAGAAAGCAGCTCTTGCTGTTTGCTCTGCCCTGTCCTGCCTTTCCAGTCTGGGGAGACTTAGAGCTGCTTGTAGTGGCTGCAGCAGTCACTGGTCAGCAGAGCTGATCCCTGGGAAGGAACCATCAGCCCCAGGAAGAACTGACTCTGTCCATGTGCCTTTGAGGAGCCTTCAGAAGGAGAGGGACTGAGGCTGACTGTGGACTGGCAGAGACGTTTTGGTGAGAGCTGGGGGGAAGCTCCATTGCTTCTCTGTAAGCTTCCTGACTTCTTGGAAGTCAGGAAACGCCATGACCAAAATTGCCTTGGTTTTTACTTCAGGCCTCTGGTATATCTGCACTGCAGTGTGCTCTTCATGCTCACAGGCTGTGTTTTCCAGGAGCAGTGCATGGGTGGGAGATGCTCACTAGCTAACTTTGTTTATCCCACTGTGTGCTCTTGTGTCCCTGCTCACCAAGACCAAACTATTCATTTCCCACGGGCTTCTCTGGGCTACTTATTGCTATGACATCCAAGCACTTCACAAACATTAATTTAATTTTGCAGCCTCCTTTAGGGAGGGAAGGTGTCAACCTTGTCCAGCGTGGATTAAAGATAATTTCTTAATAGAATTGTGATTTTGTTTTCTTTAAGCAGCCATTTATTTGTGTTGTGGTTTGTTCAATGTAAAAATAGTAACAGTGTTGGCTGCCAGTGTGCCTGACCTCTGAACCAGGAGTGGGGTACTTGTCTGAGCCCAGAGCCAGCTCTGGCAGCCAGGGGCTGGCCCATGGATGTGGGGGAAATATCTCCTGCAGTTCAACCTATTTCAGTTATTTTTTAACTAAGAAGTTGTTTGAAAACAAAAAAAAAAAAACAAACCCCTGAAATACTTTTGTAAACTGTTAGGTTGTGAGATCGATGGGCTGAGTGCTTTTTAGGGGCATGGTTTGGACCCCTGCAGGGGGTTGGAGAGTTGACCTGCAGCTCTGGGTGGAGAGTCTGTAGCCAGAGGAGCAGGATGCTGCCTGTGCTGTGAGAGGACAGAGGGCTTCTGCTGGGCTCTGAAGGGGTCTCCAGCACAAGAGGGTTGTGGATTGGGGCTCCTGAGTGAGGAGCATGTCCCCAGCAGAGAACAAGATGGCCAAGCCTTGGAGAGGGATGGATTTCCAGTACTTGATTTTCCTACATGGATGTTAGTTTAATGTGCATCCATATGTTTACAGGGGAGTGATCTGAGTCCATGACACTCCAGCCAGCAGGGCTTGCACAGTCAAAAAGTGCAAGATACTTTTCTGTGTTCACTGGAAGACTTCAGCAGTCAATATTTAGATTAAGTGTTCAAACTGTAAGTTGCAGCACACACAGCTTTCCTGGAGCAGGTAGTTTCCTCTTTGTTTTAATAACATTAAGCACAGAAAATGCCTGGTTACTGCTCCTCTTCCAGGAACATTTGCTGTCCAGACCATGGTAGAAGGAGGAGCACAGGTCTTTGGATGTGAAAGATTGCTGCAGCTTAGACAGCTCTTTCTCCCAGGCTACAGGTGGGCACACAGTTCTCTAGGCAGAGTTGGGTTTATTTGCCCTTATGTTTCATGCCTTAAATTTGTCTCAGCCAAACCTTCTTCTTTAGAGTCCTGTAGGGAGAGAAGGAAACACCTCTTGTGATCATTTAGTTCTTGCCTTCTTAGAAACCTAAGTTAGGATGTGACAACTTGTCTGGAGGAACCTGGCTCCTCCTGACACTGGGAGAACCAGGGTAAGTGCTGGTACAGGCAGCTTGTGTAGGAGTCAAAATATTCACCCACCCCCCCTCTTTTAGTGTTCTCCCTTCCACGTAAACTCTTCTCTTTGGTCTGCAGCAAAATCCATCACAAACCTGTTTTCTCTTGCAAAGTGCTCTCCCCACTGAAGACACTTTGTCCTCTGGGATTTCAGGCAGAGATGCATGGATGGAAGTGCTTGGGGCTGTGTTGGATGGGTTGTGTATTTCCAGACAGCATTACCAAGGGTGACACTGTGACTGTTCCTACAGCCACCAGCCCTCCTGCACAGCTCCTGACCTTCTCCCTGGCTGCACCCCGTTGCCCACAGAGGGAGTTGGGCACATGGGTCAGTCTGCACTGGGGCACCTGAGCCCACTCCTGCCTGTTTTCACTTTCCCAGGTTACCAGCAAAAATATTTCCTGTCCATGGCTGCCTTGTTTTGTGTGTTCCGCTGTGGCAAAACCCTCTCATTTCTCTCTTCAATTCATTAACTACTTAAAAAGTGTTTAAAGCTTTAACCTATTGTTAATTTTGTCCCCTCTGAGTGTTTCTCCATGGGCTGAAGAGAAACACCACTTCCACAACCCAGAGGCTCCTGTCTGGGGCCATCTGCCCATGCTGTGAGCCAGCTTTTGTTTCCCATCTCTGTTGACCATCACTACCCATCATCTGGGCACAGTTCTGCTGTGGGGTGGTTGGGTCCATGCTGAGCAGCCCAGGACCCTGCAGGAATGTCCCAGGCTGGCAGCTCAGAGCAGCAGCTCTTTAGTCTCAGCAAAGGTCAGTCCATATTCCAGAGGAAGGATGTATTTTTGTCCACACATTGTGTAAATACCAGGGAGAGGAACCAAGGGGTTACAGGTCTCTGCTCTGAGAGTGGGCACGAACTGCTGCTGCCAAGGCCAAGGCTCTGGCTTTGCCAAAACTACTGGGATGTTGGAAGTCAACATATACTGGTGGTGAAAGCTAATGAGTGTAAGGCAGCACTTGTTCATAATGCTTCTCTCAGTGTTTAATACCTTTGCTGAAGCAAAACTCATTTAAGACAACTCACTAATTCCAAAAAAAGATTTCTTTGGTGAGCCAGTCATTACTGGAGGAGTCCAACCACACCGTTTGTTCCCATATTTCTGTCCTTGCAAGCAAGTCTTGTGATGGAATTCCAAGAAAATTCTGCTTCCATGTCTTCAGTGCTGGTGTTTTCCAGCAATGTGTGTGTTAACAGCTTTATTTAAAAATGGCAGCTTTAGTGATCCCTGCTTGTCCCTTTGCCTCCTCAGAACAGCTCCTCCTTCCAAGGGTGCAGCTGTGCTGTGCAGAAGCCCGACAGTTTTTTGCTCCTACTGTTTTCCTTTGGGTTTATTGTGCAATTTGGATTAAAGATGCTTCCTTTTCAGTGGTTGCCAGTACTTTTGGTTCATTTAAACTGGATATTTTATGTAGTGGATTTTTTTTTTTTTGTCTCTTAAGGAAAGTACAACTTCCAAACAGAATGTCACCTGCAACAAAATGTGTTTTAAATCCTCTGAGGTGTTTGCTTGGCTGTGTGGGTCACTCTGGAGTAGGGGTCACCTCCCATGGGTCTGCCACATGCAGTCCTGCTCCATGTCCTGAGTCTCCCACACCTCTGTGGGTGTGGGAGGTGCTGTGGGAACATCCCCAGTGCATGCAAAGGGAGGTTTGCAGGCAGGATTTGTGATGTTACTCCTGTTTACGTGGTTAGGGAAAGAAGTTTTGGCTCGGGCACAGTGCCCAGTGCAGCTCTCACTGCCCCCCCTCCAGTTCAGAGAACTGAGCTGTGATGTAAGCTCTCCCCCACCCTTCCTCCAGCCTTATCTTCCTCACAGACAGACTTTTCCCTTTGCTTTCCTTGAACTCTCATGCTGGACTCACTGCACTTGTTGTCCCATCTGTGCTCCTCTGCCCTTCCCCAGCCCAGCTCTCTCCTTGCTCAGGGCAAGCCTCTGTTAGACTCCTGGATCTGCTGAAAAACAAGTCCCTCTTGGTTCCAGCTGACTCCCAGTCCTCTAATCTTTTCCTTTCTCTCTTTGCTTGTGTTTGCTGTCTGGAGATGCTCTTCTCAGATCCAGCACAAGATCCCCTTGGCACTGCTCTGCAAACTGCAATGGCCTTGTGCTTCCCAGCAGCTGGGGCTGGCTGGGGGCACTGGGAAGGTTTTCATGCTGTACGAGGAGAGATTTGGCTTGTGGAGGTTTGCAGAGCATCCATAGCAGGTGGCTGGGGACAGGGGGATGAGGAGGGGCACTTTGCTCTGCAGCATTTAACTGCCCTGCTTGCAGGGCTGGAGGCATTTCTGAATTTTGGCTTCCTGAACCCTGGGTACTCTGTCAGAAAACATTCCTTCCCATCTTGGTAAAGGAAACAGGACCATCCTGCTGGGAGTGCCCATGGAGCTTGGTGGCCTGCAAGGAGGTTTGGTGCTGGCCTAGAGAAGGGATGTGACAATCTCTCGTCTGAAGCTGTATTTTTTGGCTCAGCATGTTTCTCAGGGCAAGGACAGGGCTAATAGTGCTGCTGTGAGTCAAGGTCATTTGTTTTTTTCTGGCCTGTATAGCCAGGCACCAGCTCAGCAGCAGAAGGAAAACCAACAGGCACCTGAGCAGCCACAGGGTAACTGTTTGGGGGGCAGAAAGGACGTGGGATGTTTTGTGATGCATCCAAATTCTCGTGTGTTGCTGTGACTTGCAACATACCTTCGCTGTGGAGCACTGGGGGACTCTGTGGCAGCTGGTGAGGTTGGCAGGTCATGCTGGTCCTGACTGGTGCTCACCAGAGCAAGGCTGGGAGAGACCTGAGCACGTGCTGGCTGAGACTCCTGGTCCCTGTGGTCCCACAGGGCACAGGAGTGCTGCAGGCAGGGTGGTTGTGAGGCAGGGGCTGACAGCTCATGGCCGTGGACATTTAGCCACAGGAGGCAAGTCAGCTGTAGAAATCAATGGAAGCTAATCTTTAAAACACCCTTTTATAACCCCCCAGAGAGACTGCAAGATGCTGGGAAAGTCCCTCATCCATCCATTCCCACTGGTCCCAAGGGGCAGAATGCAGCCCTGCCCCAGGACGTGCAGGTGCTGAGATGGACTGGCTGGGAGGCTGCTCTGATGTGCTTTGAGCTCTGCTCTTGTCTTCCAGAGGAGCTGATTATGTCCTGGTGCCTTTTTCTGCCTCCCATCACTGGGCTCACCCAAGGTTCATGGGCACAGCAGCACCCAAAGGTGCAGCTTCCCATCATCACATAGCCCTGCTGTGGCTCCAGGAAATGAGCTCCCTTACACAACCCTGCTGATCCCACCATCTCAGGATCACACTAGAGGACAAAGAAATACAGTTGTACCCAGAATAACTTCTCGTCACCCAAGTAGAGAGAATTTGTTTCCAGCAGGCTCTGGAACCCAGCTCGTAGCCCAAGTGGGCAGCAAGCAGCCAGCTCTGCCTCTTCCCCTTCAGTCTCAGACATGATTGCAGCGTGGAAACTGCTTGAATAAGACCAAGTTGTGCTTTTGTTGCCTTCCCATGTTTACTTGATAGTTTTCCCTACAAAAATTCTTTAATCTGCCTGACCACTTTATGGATTGTTTGCAAGCTTTATTTGAAGTCCTGTGTGCACTAATGTGCTGCTGTGCCAGAAACCTTGTGCCCTTAGGGTGGCTTATTGTGTTCTTTTTCTTTTTTTATTGGGTCAGTGCATATTGGGAAAGTAAATCAACTACTACAAAGGGAAATTAATTTGCTTCCTGCCTTTACATATTTGGCTCTCATCTTGGGGAGGAGGAAGGAGTTTCAAGGGTCACGAGGAATATAAATAGAATTAAGATGCAGTGAAATACCTATCTGCCTTCAGTCCCTGGGCTTCTTACTGTACAAGGGTCAAAAGTGCCCCCGGATGTCCTGTTCCAGGGGACGAGGTGCTCTGGGCTTGCTGCTGGAGGGACATTTGTCCAGTCAGAGTGGTTTGGTGTTCACCCAGTGTTGGGTCACTGGGCAGCCCTGTCTTGGTTGGACTGGGGAGAGCTGGGCACGTGGGCAGGTTCAGCTGCCAGGGCTGCCGAGGACGTGCCATGAGCTGCTGTCCCCCCTCTCTGCTCAGGGCTGCTCAGGCTGTGTGTCCTTATCGTCCCCACACAGCTCGTGGCACTAATCTCCTCTGCAGAGCCACGAGAGGGGGACCTGCAGGTCTGTGTCCCTTCTCTCAGCTCCTGTCCAAACCACAGCTCTGCCTGCTCTGAAAGCTCTCTGGTGGAGAGGGACCTGGCAGTGCTGCTTCTGACAGTGGCTGAACAGGAGGCAGGTGGGCCCAAGAATGTCAGTGGCACTTGGCTTGTACCAGCAGTAGTGTGGCCAGCAGGACCAGCCCAGTGACTGTCCTCCTTTGCTGGGCACTGCTGAGGCCCCACCTCAAATCCTGGGGTCAGTTTTTGGCCCCTCACAATAAGAAACACATTGAGAGGTTGGAGAGTGTCCAGAGAAGGGAACGGAGCTGGGGAAGGGTCTGGAGCACCAGGAGCAGCTGAGGGAGCTGGGGGGGCTCAGCCTGGAGAAAAGGAGGCTCAAGGAGGACCTTCTGGCTCTCCAGAACTCCCTGACAAGAGGGTGGAACCAGGGTGGAGCTCTGCTCCCACGTAACAAGTGACAGAATGAAAGGAAAAGGCCTCAAGTTGGACTGGGGGGGGCAGGTTTAAATTGGATATTAGGAAAAATTTCTTCACTGAGAGGGTTGTCAGGCATTGGAAGTGGCTGCCAGGACAGTGGTGGAGTCGCCATCCCTGGAAGTGCCCAGAAAATGTGGATGTGGCACTTGGGGACATTGGTTAGTGGTGAACATGGTGGTGGTGCTGGGCTGATGGTTGGACTTGATGATCTTGGAGGTCTTTTCCAAGGTTAATGATTCTATGATTCTAAGAAATTTCCTTCTGGCTGTCTGGCCATCAAGTTGTGCTCAGAATGGCTTTAAAATCAATGGCAGTTTATTGTCTGTTACCGCAGGAGCATTCAGATGCTTCAGGTGACATCTCCAAAATATCATGCTTATCAGTCCTCCCAGGTGACATTCCTGGCCAGGCTCATTCCTGTCACTGCAGCATCCTCTCCTCTGCTCGGGTCCAGCTCCGTGTCCTGTCCCAGGTGCTGCAGAACGTGCTGCTACCGTGGCTCTGACCAGCCCAGCCACCTCCCTGCTCCTTGCCCGGGTTTGCCATCTCCCCCATTGTGCTTCTCCTCCCATTCCTTCCCCCTCTGCTCTGTCTCTCTGAACATCCCTGCTGGAGTTAAATCTGCACTCCCTTGTGCCCCCTCCCCTGCTTCCCTCTGGGCCCAGTGCTCTCTGTGTGTCTCTCTGGCCAGCCCTGACCTCAGGTTACCTGTGCTGAGGTCTCCCTCATTCCTGGCATACCTGCCACCACCCCTTCTGTGTTGCTACTTCAGTGGTGGTTTCCCTGCAGGAAAGGAGCTTTGTGTGCAGAGTTCTCCGATGGGTCCCTTCCCAAGCTGTCTGTTCCAAAGTGGGGACCCCACTCCACTCTGTACTGATAGTCCCTTCCCTGCTCTCACTGTGCCTTTTCAGTAATGTTCTCCCATTTTTCTTAAAAAAAATAAAATAAAATCCCTGATGAGGTGGTCATTCTCGTGCAGGGAAGGAGGAAGGATCTGGCAGCCCAGCACACACAGATCCCAGTAAAGCTGTGCTGTAACAATTTGGTATCAGTAGGAACCACAGCAGCTTGCTATTCTAAAAAAAGGAAAGGAAAGGCTGAAAATACCGTAATCCCAGGAAAATAGAACAATTGCTGTTGTTGAAGTCAAGTATCCACAATGAAGCCACACTAGAAGCAAATTGGGATTCCTAGAAAAAGTGAACGTTTGGTGATTGCCAGTGAAACTCTAAAATGCCACAATTCTCCCAAGGAACCCAAGAGAAAGATTTGGGAGAGCTGTCCTTATGGCTTGGCCTGGCCTCAGACCCCAGTGCTCCTGGTTCCCATAGCCCCTACACTAGTTACAGAGTCATGGACCTTCTTCTGTTGAAGAACAGTCCAAGACCAGCCAGATCTTTCATAAGCTAGGCTTTACTGAACCCACCTCCCCCTGCCTGCTCCTCCCTGCTCCAATGAAGAGCCCAGGAGCTTCCTTATCCGCCACTGCCTTCCCCTGCACACGTTCTTCAGTTGTCTTCCCTGTCTCTTGTTGATTGTTAAAAACAGGCTTGGCACTCTCTAGTTCCATTTTTGAGAAGGTTCATGTGAGTTGAGCACCCCGTACCAGGTGCCTCCAGCGTGCCCAGTGCAGGTGAGAGTTCTCCAGCCAACTAACGCCCTTCTCTGCCCTTCCCGCAGTGGCTGAAGGACCCCGGGCCCCGCAACGAGAAGAGGACCCTGTTCTGTGACATGGTGTGTTTCCTGTTCATCACCCCGCTGGCGGCGATCTCGGGCTGGCTGTGCCTGCGCGGGGCCCAGGACCACCTGCAGTTCAACAGCCGGCTGGAGGCCATCGGACTCATAGCTCTCACTATTGCACTTTTCACAATCTACGTCCTCTGGACGCTGGTAAGTGCCGGCTGCCAGGGCCCTGCTCCTGCTCCAGCTGCAGGACCTGGCAGCGCTGGCTCACAGCCCTCCAGCTCTGCCTCCCCACGGGAGGAAACCTTGGGCTCTTCCTCTTGAATGGCCGTTGAATTGTCTTCCCGTGGGAGCTGCTCGAGTTGTTGCTGAGAATGAGAAACCACTTCCTGACCAGCTGCTTTCCAGACTGGCACGGGAGCCGTGTTCCTGGGGTGTCATGTACCTGGCACAGATGTGCCTGAGCAGGGCTGGAGCTGGGGCTGGGTGGGAAGGGCTGGGGCCGGGGCAGGCAGTGCCCATCTGTGGTGTGTGCTCCTATTTTCGAGAAGAAACACAAACTTGGTACCTGGGTGGTTCAGGGGAAAAGTAAAATCTGGAACGTGTTTGGCCCCTAAATTATCTGCCATCATGTCCCTCCGTGCTTTGTGCTGCCCAGCACACACGGGCCATGCCCGGGGGGGTGCAGACTGGCCTTGGGGGTATTTGGCCCACAGCAGAACAAATTCCTACACAACCCTTTCAAGGTGTCAATGAGACAGAAGGTGTGTGCAAGGAACACTCTGGCCCTGGGGAAACCTCTGGCTTCTCTCATGCTGGGTTTTGGAGTTGAGCCCCAGGCCAAGGCTGGGTAGCCAGCCTGCCCTGGCCCACTGCTGCTGCCTGGGGGGCACTGAGCATTCCTGGGAACCTGTGCTTGACCCTGTCTGGGGGTTGAACTGATTCATGCTGGGAAAGAGCTTCCTGCAGAGGCCTCTCTTGGCATCCCTGGATGTGCTGAATTAGGGGGCCAGGAGCTTGCAGCTTGCAGGGAGTTGAGGAGAGCAGGACAGGGGATGTGGGTTTACTGTGGTACCTGTGAGTGCTGCCAGCAGAGGCCCAGCAGGGCTGGGGCAGCTCCTGCCCAGGCCCTCCCCAGGACCTGCTCTCCAGGGGCTCCCAGGCCAGGGAATTCCCTCTGTTTCCCATTCTCTTTTTTTGTATTCTGTTGCTGGCTGGATTTCTGGGTTTGGATCTTCGTTTTGGCTCTCCTATTCCAAGCCCTGTGTGTGCTCATGCCCTGTCACTGCCCTTTTCCAGCTGCTTGCTGGGAAGCACCATTTGGAGAAGGGAAGGGGTGCAGTTGCTGCAGGAGGAAAAGTGGGACCCCAAAAAGCTGGCAGTTCTGTGGGCAGTAGAAATGCCCCAGCACATTTCCCTGCCATCTCATGCTACAGTTTCTCAGAGTAACCCCTTCCCCTGTGGCAGGACATTCCTCTCCTCCACAGACTGGGGAGCCAGGGCAGGCTGAGCTGGTGCTGCAGCAGCCCCTGCTCTGGGGGGGCCTGCAGAGAGAGTTTCTGGGGGCAAAGCTGGAGCCATGGAGGAAAGTCTCCATGCTGCAAGTTCCTGCATGAGGCTTCTTTTTGTAGAAAGCCAAGGTAAAACTGGAACCCTTAAGAGGAAGTGTTTCTGTCTTCTCTTCCCACAACTGATCTGGAGAAGCTGGAAACATGGGGGAAATGGAGAAATGTTTGATTTGGGATTTTTTTCATGGTTTTTTTTTTGTGTGTGTAAAATAACAAGTCCTGACTAAAATGTCTCTAATTCTGCAGTGCTTCACATTTCCTTGAGCAGAGAAGGACTTCAAGAGAAGCCCCTTTATTCACATTTACCACGTTCTCACCCCGGGCTGTGCAGCACAGGAGGCCAAAAATGTGGGGGGGCGGTGACGGCTGTAATGGGTGGGCGGGTTGTGGGAGAGGCTGTGGCCAAGGCTGCAGCTCCCTCCTGTGGAGCAGGAGCCTTCCTTGAGGTTTCCACCATTAGCTCCCCATTCCCATGCTGTCTCTGAAGACTGGGAGGTGCTTTTAGCAGCAAACAACCTCACTGCCACAGCACCTCTGCAGCAGGAACGAGGGGAGGGCACAGATCAAGCAGCTCAGTTACCTCAGACCCGAATAGAATTAATTGGAATGCTGACTTTTCCGTGTCAGATGTACTTCCTGGTACTTCCTACTTGCCAGCTAAATGCTTCCTGTAATTTAACCGAGTATGAAAGCCCGGTTTGGATGAGTGGCTGACTGGATTCGGTGTTTAAGCTGAGCTTGAAGCTCCCCTCGCAGGCCTGTTCCAAAACTGCAGGGCCATTCCAAAACTGCAGGGCCAGCTCCAGTCTCTGCCGGGCTGAGGTCCCTCTGCTGGGTCCCTCTGCTGGGTCCCTCCAGCCTTTGCATCCTGCCCTTTCTTCCTCCTGGGGGACAAATCTCCCAGGCCCCGGTGTTGACAGGAAAAATGAGTCCAATTGCTGTCCTGTTGTTGCAGACAGAAGAGGGAAGGTTTTTGGGAAGGGTGAAGGAGGTTCACTGGGCTCTGTGAGACGGGAGGAGGCTGGTTGGATTCAGACACTTGTTTTGGCCACTCAGGGTGCTCCCTGCAGCCTGGGGCTGGGTGAAGGGGCCAGTCGTGGCTCCTCCCCGCCGCATTTCACCAGCGTGGACCCAAACCCAGCTGAGCAAACCCCGTCCTGCTGTGCCAGTGCTGCCCAGAGAGCCCCTTTGGCTGTGCCACGCTCAGCCTGTTCTCAGCAGGAAAGGGTTGATTCCCCATCAGAGGCTGGGGCCGTGGAGTGCCCCAAACCGTGTCGGGGTCAGGGCTGTGTCCCTTGCCTTGGGATGAGGGACACAGGGAGGCAGAGGGGTGAGGGACAGGGGGTTGGTGACAGACGCTGCGTTCTCCCCCGCCAGGTTTCGTTCCGCTACCACTGCCAGCTGTACTCGGAGTGGCGAAGGACCAACCAGAAAGTCCGCCTGATGATCCCAGCCTCGAGGAGCCCTCACCCCGTGCCCCACTCCCTCCTCTCCGCCAAGCTCATGAAGAAAACCGCGGATGAGACGACCGTCTGAGCCACCCACGGGGGCCAGCCCGGGGCGAGGAGGGCTGTGAGTCCTCACGTGCCCAGGGCAGCTCTGGGGGCACCAGAAAACAATCATCCCACATGAAGGGACTCTGCGGTCAGCACCTGCTTTAGACTTTGACAAACAGACAAATAATCAACGTCTGTGTGTGAAATGGCCCAAAAGAGCCCAGTGGCAGAAAATGCCTCTCTGCAGGGACGTTTTCCCATAACTAAATACCATACGTGGAAAATATCTCCCTCTCTCTCTATATATATATATCTATATATAATATTATTTTTTAATGGCCATGCATATTGTGTTTCAGTCCTTTTGTGTAGATGTTCTAAGCTTCAGGATAGAAGCCGGCAGCCTGATCTCATTCAGAGGTTAAATCAATGCCTTTTCTCCAAATGAGCATATAAAGAACACTTTTCATCATCCGTTCTTGAAAGGCCCCTTCTCCTTTGCACTAAATTGGTTTTGATAATACTGCAGCAGCCTTCCCGTTACTCTTTGGTCTCTTTCATGGTGTTCTGTCCTTTCTAGAAAGTTGAGTGTTTTTAATAATTATTATAATCCCAGAAGGAGTAAAATGACGTAATACTGAATGGAGACATTTTGTATTGTAAAGTACTGTAATTTTGAGATATAAGTTTCAAAAAGAGAGATCTTTTCCAGTGCAGATGTGATCTCACAAGATGCTTTCCTTGCCTATCCTGGCTCACCCCCAGGACTCGGATGCACTCAGCTCTTGGTGTGTCTGGCAAAGGTAGATGGAGGATCCGAGGGTGGAGAGTCATGGTTTGTATTAGCTAAACCCACCATTGCCTTTTGGTTTTAAACGATCGAGAAAGGAGCTTTCCTGACCCCAGAAGGTTGAAGTTTCTGTTTGCTGATGTCCTTTCACCATCCTGAGGCTGGACCTCCCGTAGCATCAGTTCCACACGTACCTTAGGGGACAGGCCATGCCCTGCGGCGCTGGCAGGACGCGGGTGCTCTTGGCTGTCTCTGCGCTTTATTTGCACATTCCAGAGGAGCTGCTGGGATTGAGTTCATCCCTGACAGCGCTGCCTGCCTGTTGTGTCCTCTAGTGAAACCCTCCCAGTTCGCTGGTTCCCAGAGAACAGGTTTGGGTCCCTTCTTTTGTGGGGCTGGTGTTCCTCCTCCTCCTTCTTTTACCTGCATTTCCGGCACATCCAGCTGTCGAAACCCTCTGTCTCAGAGTGCCCCGTCTGCCGAGGGTCTCCCTGGTTTGGCTTTGGTCCTTGCCTCTCTGCCATCCTCCCACCCTGCCATGTGGTGCCCGTGCCTGGTGCTGAGCTTCCCTGAGCCTCCCATGTGTCACGGACTGTGAGGATGGAGGTGGTGCCGCTGCCCTGCCCGGTGCTCCCGAGGTGTGTGCTCGGCTGGAGCCTGGGATCTGCTCCCGTGATGGTGAGGGCAGAGAGCAGGGAGGAGGCAGCTCCAAGGTGCCCGTGTCCTTGCAGTGGGTAGTGGTGTGTGTGACACACTATGTCCCTCTGCCCTTTTGCTGAACCCAGGTGGATCGGTCCAATGCCCTGCTAGACCAAGACCTGTCATTTCTTGGATTCAAAGCACCCCACGTCCTTCCTCCTCCTCCTCCTCCTCCTCCTCCTCTCTAGCTGCAAAGCAGGATGCTTTTCCTTGTGTGTCCCATGACCCTGGGCTGGAAGTTTCTGGTGGCATTAATAGCAGGGACCAGTGTCCTGTCTCTCCCAAGAGGATCGCTCCAGCCCTGGGTCCTGGGTTCTGTTGGCTCTTCTCCTCCCTCTTCTGTGCCAGGGTTCTCGTGCAACTCAGGGATACCCCGGCACATCTTTCAGCAGCCTCTCTGTCCCTTCCCTTCTGCCACATACCCTGGGCACCCTCCCTTTTCCCAGTCATGCAGGGATGACTCTGGCCCTGGTGCTCCTGGAGGAGGGGCTGCTGCAGCCCAGCTCCAGTCCCAGTCCCTGCTCCAGTCCCATCCTGTTCCCACCCAAGCACTCCCTGCTCCTCACACCCTTCCGTGGCAGCGGGCACTGCACCACTGCCCTGTGCCTTGTCCTGGGTGTCCTTCAGGCCCTTCCCAACAAACCCCTTGTCACCAGGACATTCTCAGTGGAGAAAAATGGGGGAGTGGTTTCACCTTTTCATCCCTGGCTGCCTCCCAGGAGCTTGGCCTTGCAGTGCACCGAGTTCTGGCCGGTGACAAGGGATGTGCACTCCCACACCACGTTCCCCAGGTAAGGACTGAATGGAGCCAGTGTTCCACTTAGGAGACCCACTGTTGATCCTAATATGCAACTGTGAAAGCCAGAAGCCCCTGGCTGGGGCAGTGGGGGCCTGGCCCTGTGCTGTAGGGCAGCCACGGCTGCACTCAGCTTCCTTGACTTTATTGTCATTACCAATAATTGGAGTTGTTGCATGTGCCCCTACAAGACCCAATAGCCACTCTTTAAGTCTTTTCCTCCTTCCTAGAGAGGATGTTCAGCTTGTGGATGTGGGAAATCCGTGTCTGACCCACCACGTTCCAGTGTCATGGGGAAACGGGCTGTGCAATTATGTAAATAAAAGTGAGACAAACTTTGGGTTGTTGTGTTGTTACTGGGGGGGCCGAGCCTGCAGAGCCCAGCTGACCCCTGAGAGCTGGCAGGGCTGCCCAGGGCAGCTTCCCTGACCTGCCCCAGGAGCCCCGGCTGAAGGTTTCAAAGCTGGACAAAACCCATGACTTTTGGTCATTTTTGGGCTGTTTCTCTGGCAGTGCACAGAAGCCTCTGGGGTGTGGGCCAAACAAAGTGATGTTTGAATGAAGCAAAGAGTCCTTTGGCCCTTGGATGAGCCAGAGGGTGTGTGTGGGGCTGTACGGAGTGATCCTGATGCTCCCCGAGGTGCTGCCCTGCAGAGGCTCCTGGTGCTGCCCCCGGGAGTTGCCCGACCTGAGCCTGCCCGTGGCCCTCTGGCCCAGCCCCTCGCTCCAGGCTGGTGGGAGATGCTGGACGTGTCTGCCAGCCCAGGCTTTCACCCGAGCCCTGGTGAGGCCATGGCAGGCTCTGGATGTGTCTGAGTCGTATCCCAGCTGTGTCCAGGCTGTGTCTGAGATGTGTCCAAGCTCTGTCTGAGATGTGTCCAAGCTCTGTCTGGTTGTGTCCAGGCTGTGTCCAGGCTGTGTCCAAGCTGTGTCCAGGCTGTGTCTGGGCTGTGACATGCAAGAGCTGCTGCAGCTGCAGGGCAGGGTCCTGGCTCTGGCAGCTCACCACCAGCTGGCTCTGAGAGCCATCTGGGACCAGCACCGTGGCAGGGCCTGCAGGGCAGTGTGGGGCAGGATGCCTGTCCAGGGCTGGACATGGAACCTCGGGGCAGAGACCTGGACAGCCATCATTCCCTGTTCCATGGGGCGAAGAGGAGCCCCAACATCCTCTGCAGCCCCAGCCCTGCCCTCAGCCCCAGCCCTGGACATGTGTTTCAAAGCCTTGGTCACACCACTCTTGCAGAGTGGGGTGGAAATTGTGAAGCTGCACATTAAAAGTGCCCCTCAAAACACTGCAAAACCAATGCTGGATGCATTTCCAAGGCCCTGGACAAGGCTTTAGCCTTGGCCCAGACCTTGAATGAGCTTCCTGGCCAAGCTGGCAAATCAAGGGGCTTCTGGGCTTGTTTATGTCAAAAGAAAAAAAAGATTTAAAAGAAGAAAGTGCTGTCGTTCTGGAAGAAGGTTCACCCAGTCCTTTAAAATAAAACTGCTGCCACCCAGCAGTCTGCCAGGGCGAGGGGGAGAAAACACAGCGTAAAAGGAACAGAAATCCCAGAGAAAGGGCTCACTGGGTGAAAAGGAGACAGAGTTTAATGGGGAGGGCATTCAGTCCAGCTGCCTGGCCAAAGTACCAAATCCAAGCAGGCTTTGGAGCATCTCTGGCAGACCAGCTTGGAGAAAAGTGTGCTCAGTGAGGTGCCTCTGCTGCCCATTGCACCCCCAAGGTGCAATACTAGAATAGTAGATTTCTAATACTAGAACAGAATGATTTCATGTAGTATTGCACCAATACTATACAATTTTAATCCAAAAGCTGCAATTATGCAGCTCAGCTCCCAAAGAGTTGATTTTTTTGTATATATTTAATTTTTTGGACGGGTACAGCAAACAGGAACCATTAAACCTTTTCTCCCCCTTCAAACCACAAAATTCCAGTGAAGAGGATCCAGGGCACTGTTGGAAAATCCAGCTTTCCTGAGCTGGCTTTCAGAAAGGAATTTCTTCTTCTTGATTGAAGTAGGTGTCCCTCAATGTACAGCACAACTCCTTTGGGGTGTTTCCCAGGACAAGAGACAGAACCAAAGCTTACAAATTTTTTGCCATCTCCATCTCCAAACCTTCTGCCACGAACCTCTGTCGTGGTGTAACCCCAGCTGACAACTAAACATCACACAGCGACTCGATCACACACCCCCCCAAAAGTGGGATGGGGGGAAAAAAGGAAAAAAACTTGTGGGTTGAGACAAGAACAGTTTAATATTTGAAACAATGTAAAACATGATAATACTAATGACAATAGTAATCATAATAAAAAAAATAAAACCCAAGAGGAGCAAGCGGTGTCCAGTACAATTGCTCACCACCCAGTGACCTGTGCCCAGCCTGTGCCCCTTGTCACCTGCCCACAGAGGGGAGGAATTGCCCTGCTGTGAGCAGAGATCCATGGATTTCCCCAGTCTTGGTCCTACCACATTGGAAGAGGGTTAGAGCGGGGCTCTGGAGGAAGATAACTGGGCCTGACCCAGTGCTGCAACTCTTTGCAGCTGCTGGAGTAGACCAGGGAGACCAATTCTCTTGCCTGTGCCCAGGTGCCACCACAAAGATGACAACTGAGGTGGCACTAAGAGGGTCCAACCAGCAATGAGCCTGAAGAGGAATTCCAGGCTGGACCAAGGACAAGGTTCCCCTTCACTTACATTCACCTTCTCCTCTCCTAAGGGCAGGATTTAGCAGGATCCTGTGGGATGGGACCTCCCCAACTTTCCATGTCTGGCATGTCTCTGAATGTCCCTTCCTGCAAAATACCAGTTCTCCAGAGCAGATCTAGTGCTGTCCTGTGAGGAGCAGCTGAGGGCTCTGGTCTTGTCTCCTTTGGAGAAAAGGAGGCTTGTTGCTCTGCAGCTTCCTAGGGAGGGGATATGGAGAGGGAGGTGCTGAGCTCTGGAATCCAGGGACAGGACACCTGGGAATGGTTCAAAGCTGCTTCAAGGGAGGTTCCAATTAGACATGAGGGAGCATTTCTTTACCAAGAGTGTGGTCTGGAACAGTCTTCCTCGAGAGCTGGTTGGTGCCCCAGGCCTGTCAGTGTTTAAGAGGCAATTGGACGATGGCCTTAGTAACAAGCTTTACTTTTGGTCAGCCCTGCAGGGGCCAGGATGAGGTGATCACTATAGGTCCCTTCCAAGTGGAATATTCCAGTCTAGTCTGTTCTATGTGAGGAAAAGGAGACCTTGATGGGGAGAGATCAGAGAACGGCAGATCTGTGGGAATTGCCTCTCCTGTGGACTCCAGACCCTGCTCAGCTTTGTTCCTGCCTTCCTGGGCTGCCCCCAGAGCTGCTCCCAGTGCCCTGCTGCAAGAAATGTGCTTGGTGCACGTGCCAGTGACGAGTGGAGGGGAGGCAAGGAGAGGTTTGGGTGTGAGGGGAAGATAAGTGTTATCATCAGCACCCAGCCATGCTTGAGGGTTTTTAACTTCATCTTAATAGAAAAAAACCCGAGGCAGTGCTCCAGCACCTTTTACTACCTGCTGTGTTTTCCGTGGCCTTGGACAGAGCAGCTCTGCAGTGCCCTGGCACTCGGTGCCACCCGCCTGCCCTTGGCCCTCCTGGCACCAAGCTCCTCCATGCTCTGAGCCTCGGTGCTCTCCCTGCAGTCCCAGCTGAGGGCTGGGCGGGATGAAGGAGGCTCTGTGGTGGCATCCACCTCCATCACCTGCCAGTCCTCTGCTTGGTGGCCAGAGGAACCACGTGGGGAGAAGCCAGCAGGACACAGAAGAGCCCTACCAGTTCCCAGACCCACAGTGATGGTGTTTGCCTTTCCAGTCTCTCCCCTGCCCCCCCGTGCTCCCTCCACGTGTCAGGGGCACAGCTGGAGCCATGAGCCCGTCCCCACCCAGAGCCAGGGGTGCAGCCTCTCCCCAGGACACGAGGCCAGGCAGAAAGCAAAGATCGGGGCTTCATTTTCAGCATCAGCAAATGCTACCTGCTTGTCTCTGAAGTCCAGGCAGACCTGGATGGCCCTGGGGAGGTAGGCAAGGTGCAGAGGGGTCCAGTCAGGGTCAGTAAAAGCGTGGTATTGTCCAAACCACTGCCCCACGGCCCAGATCCCCTCCTGGGGGGAAAAGCTCAGGACCCCCTTCCTCCTGACAGACTCCTGGGCCACCCCCACAGCCCACCAGTCCCCCGCCTCAGCCACCTCCACCTGCCAGCAGTGTCTCCCCTCAGCAAAGCCCTGCCTGCCCAGCACACACGGCTCCGTGTCGAACCGCTCGGGGGTGTTGGGCAGCGACGTCCACTCATCCCCCCGGCCCACCCTTCGCTGGTCACCGGCCAGGATCAGGAAGGGGTTGGCGGTGTCTGGGTCCAGGGTCACGTCGGCTGGGGACAGAGAAGGAGAAGCTGCTCAGAACAGGCAGCCCCAGGGCTGCATCCCCCCCAGCAGGAGAAGGGACAGGGTGAGTTCTTTTCCCAGGGTGGGACACCCCTTCCTGCTGGACTGCCCCAGGCTCACTGCTGCCCCAGTCCTGTCCCTGCCCCAGGAGCTTGCACACATCCTGGGCAAGGAGACCCCCATTCCCTGGGGGAGGATGCGCGTCAGTGGGTGGGTGCACATCTGCAGTGCAGACACCTGGACCTGAGCCTGGCAGTCTCTGGGGCTGCAGGAGCAGAACAGGCAGGTCAGGGCACAAACCAGTGCAGACTGGATAGATGTTACCCCAAGACCCAGAACCCGTGGCCCCAAAATCCTGTTTCTTTCTCCATGCAAAGGAAGGGGCCGAGGATGTCACCTCAGGTGTCTTTGGTGCTGGTGGAGGCTCAACAGATCAGCACGAGAAGCTCAGCTGGGGGTGTGGCAGCCACCAAGTCCCAAGCCATGACAAGCCCAGGCTGGGACAAGCTCCAGGTGCTTTCACCCTACTTCTTTCAAAGCAGAAGCAGGATGGGAGTGTTTTCCCCTCAAGAAGGGAAAGTTCTCCTTCCTCTTCCCTCCTGAAACTCACCTCTTCCACTCATCTCCTCCACCTCATTCCCCAAGGTCTCACTCTCTTCTCTCTCCAGCCTGGATGCCAGCATATGTACAGAAAATCAACAGCAGGGCAGGAAGGATTCCCTGTTGAAAGTGACAATGGCAGGACTCGGAGACTGCCCAAAGATGACAAAGCAGAGAAGCAAGGATGGAAAGGTCACATGATTTCAGCACTTTTTAGACAGTCAGCACTCACCTGCAGGTTGGCTGCAGGAAGGGAGGTTTGGGATGAGTTGGCAGGTCTTCAGTCTGCTCCCCACTGCCCTGATCTCCTGCTCAGCTCATGGCTGGCCTGAGCTTGCCCAGCACTTGCAGCTTGTTTGAGTGAGCAGAGCACAGTGCAGAGGGGCTGGATGGCCTGGAGAGCACAGCTGGGACTGGGAGTGTGTCTGGGGGACCACTCCATGGAGCTTCTCCCTCCCCTCCTCTGGGCAATGGCCCCCCCGTCCTGAAGCTTCCAGCCCACGTGTGACCTCATGTAACACTCGAATTTGGCTGCTCTTCCTGCTCCTGCAGTGCCCAGCCCTGTCTGCAGCACAGGCTCTGCCACACGGCCCCTCCCTCCTGCAGCTGCAGGGGGGTGATAAAGCCCCTGAGCTCTGCAGGAGCTGCTGTCCTTTGCTGGACACATCTGTGTCACTGGAGACATCCCTTGCTGTTTCCCTCTTTTCCTTGTCACCCCTTTTGGCCAGGTCCCTGATCAGCTCCCTTTGCCCCAGCAGGTGCCCCCAGGCCTGACTGGGCTGGGAGGGGACCGGAACCCACAGGGCTGAGCGCCCACGGGCACTGCCTTTGCCTCCCTCAGGGCAGCAGCTTTGCCTCAACCAACCACCCTCCATGGCCTTGCCTCTGGGCTGGCAATTGCTTTGAAGCAATAGTGAAGCTGCTGCTACTGGGCTTTGCTCCCACCCACTGCCTCTGGGTGTGAATCCTGGCTCCATCACCTCCCTCCTGCCCACTGCCTCTGGGCTCATGCCAGGGATGTGCAAAGTGCTGCCACATCTGTCCCCTCCTGAGCCCAGGGAGCAGCTCGGGAGGACGCTGTGACACACAGCCCTGGAGAGCCCCAGGAGAAGGGGTGTGCCTGTGCATGCTGCCAGAAGGGCATGTCCAGATTAAAAACTCCCCAAATTACTCAACAACTTTCACTTTTGACAGGAGGCAGCACCAGAGAAAACAGGTGTCAGGCTGGGACAGGGTGATAAGTTTTTTGGTTTTCAGACAGCTCAGCTGGGATCAGGAGGCCCCTTCAACACTCTTGGTGACAGTCAAGTAGCTCCTGCTCCAGCCAGAGCCCAGAAAAGAGCTCAGGATCTCCAGGTACGTGGCGTCTTTGGGGAAAGATGGGATGGAAATTGCCCTCTGCCATCTGCCAGAACCAGCTCTGGTTTCCATGTCCTGTTAGCAAAGTGGAACCAAGTCAGTGGCAAAAAGGGGGGATGGGTGGAGAGAGCTGAGCAGAGCCAGGTTGTGTCTTGGCTGGGCCTTGGATTAGTGTTTGGACTCTTTGGCTTCTCTTGCTCCAAAGCCTTCTCCCACTCTCAGGGAGGTGCAGGCAATGAGTCCTGACTCGCTCAGGGTTTGTCCTTCAAGTCCTGCCCCTGTGCGTCTCTTTCTTAAGGCTGGATCAGAACAGCCAGGGCTCCATAGGAAAACAACTGCCCCTTTCTGCTGGAATTGGAGGAAATGATGCAGCTTGTCCTTTGCTTTCCCATGGGAAATTCCCACCACTTTTGATGCCAGTCAGGTCCTTTGCCTATAAAGCTCTAACCAAAGTCAGTCTGATGAGGGAAAATCGATTTCAACCTTGGGC
>NW_020925703.1:0-1654 GCF_003984885.1 Neopelma chrysocephalum
GCATTTCCCCCAGATAAGCCATTTTAAGATGTCGTGGGGTAAAAAAAAGAGTTTTCCCCTGGAATTAGAAAGTGGTGACCCCTGAGGGGGTGGTGTTCTTGGTGTAGGGTCAATCAGAAGCTACATTTCGCTACTGTGAAAATCAACATATTGCAACAGGCTGGAAAAGAAGGGAGATTACATAGCTGGAAGAAGAGAGGCAGCCATGGTCTGAGACCACGAGGAGTGAGGGGCCAGGAGCCCCCCTGGGGACCAAGGGGCTCCAGCCCCCGACTGGGGCTGCAGAAACCCGCCACAGTATTAAAACTGCACCAAGTGCTGTGGCCAAAGGCTGGGGGGAGTTTTATCCACTGGGAGTGGGCAGCAGAAAGACACCAGAGCAGTGTCAGATGCAGCACTGAGTGGAGAGCTGTGGCTGAAAGTCAAGAAGATAGCCAGCAAGCAGCGAGATGGCACGGAGCCAGGCTGAGAGACGCAGAGATGTCCTGCAGGAGGGAGAGCTGGCAACAGAGCAGAGAAAACTCAGTAGAGACTGTTTTGGGTGAGACTGAATTACCTTCCCAAAACCTAGAGATCTCCTAGAAAGGAGGGGGGGGCTTCCAAACTCTTTTAGGGAGTCCCGAAATGCAGCAGCAGCTAGAGAAAAGAGAGAAGAGCTGAGAACTGGGAGTTGTCCTGAGAGCTGGACCAGGATGGAATGCGGGGGAAGTGGCCTTGCCTCCCACCACCACCCCCCTGCCACGTTTGCAGCAGAGAAGGAGCAAAGGAGCTCTGGTAGAACGCTTGGGGCTTTTCTGAACTGAACTGAGAGCTGCCCTAATCGTTCTGACCCGGGGGAACTTGATCCCCCGGGGAAAGGGACTTTCCCGGGATGCCCTGCATTCCGTGATGTGACTGTGGTGAAGCGAGTTTTTGTCCCTGCTAGCAGTCCACGGGTGAGACCTTCAGTTGGAGCTGAAGGTCTGAGAGGGATGAGAGAGAAAGCCCTACATTGTAATGAAGAGAGAGAGAGAGAGATTTTGCAGCTACAATGGAGCGAACCTGCTGCTTGGAAAAGACTGTGCTGCCTTGAAAGTGATTTTCTTCTTTCCTTCTGAACTTTTATTGGAGGGAAAGGAGGGACTTGATCTAACATAAATATATTGCTTTACCATAGGAGAGGTAGTTAGAATAGTTGTATATAATGTATTATAGTATTTATTTGTGTAAGTAATAAACTGTAATATAATCCCCATTCCCCCCCCATACTGAGTTGTGTTATATCTGGAAAACCCTCTCACACTAAAACAATTTGGGGGGGGGAGCTTGGGCTTGGAAATTGGATTTTTGAGGGTCTCAAATCGCCACATAAGACAACAGAAAATATTGGAGAAAACCATCTTCCTTAGACAATGTCAGTCTCATCCAGAGCTTGCCCCATCCCAAAGGATTACAAGACACTGCAGACGGTGAAGTATTAGTGGAAGAAACCTAGAGGACCATTCACATTGACCATCCATGTAGCAATCCCCCTTCCACAAAGGATGACAGCTCTTCTGGAAGGCTTACAGAGCTGGTTGTCATTTTCCAGCCCGAGCAGTTTCTCTGTAAGTTAAGGAGCACGTTTATCCCAAGAAAGGGCATGTCTTATGGTAACAGAGCAGGCAGGATGAAG
>NW_020925704.1:0-2792 GCF_003984885.1 Neopelma chrysocephalum
CTGAGGGCAACAGGGAGTGACTAGGACCCTGCTGGGGGAGACTGGGATCATACTGGGAGTGACTGGCACTATGCTGGAGCCAATTGGGACCATGTTGTGGGCAAGTGGGATATAGTGGGAGCAACTGGGCTCATATTGGAGGTGACTGGGCTCATACTGGGAGTGACTGGGCTCATACTGGGAGTGACTGGGCTCTGGAAAGTGCAGGAGGGGCAGGAGGCAGAGGGCAAACCCCTTCCTGCTGCTCTGCATTCCCAAAATCCTTGTTCCCAGTTCCCACACTGGCCCTGACCACCAGATCCGCTCCAGGATCCCTTTCCCTGGGGGCACTTCCCTGCCCTCTCCCCACCTTCCTGCCCCTGGAAATCAGCACTTGGGACCCTCATCCCATTGTTTCCTCCTTCTCTTCCCTACTATTATCAGGATCCCCCTGCATCCCCTTTTCCTGGGCACTGGGACCCCCTGCCCGGCCATTCCCAGTTTTCCAGCCCCCCCTTTCTTTGATTCCAGGACCCCTCTGCCCCCTCTTTCCTGGTCATCCCGCCTTTCCCAGCCTTTGGATCCCCCTTTTCCTTAGCCTCCATTCCCGGCCACCCCAGGTCACCTCACCCCCAGCCCCTCTTTCCTTCACCCCAGCACCCCCTGTAGCCCCTTCCCGGTTCTCCCAGTTGCCCCCTTTCCTTGACCTTGGGATCACCCCAACACCCAAATCTCTGTGTCTCCCCAGTTCCCCACTCCCAGGGCTTCCTGCAGGGGGGTCCTGGGGTGTCCCAGGGGGTCCCTGAACCCCCCATTTCACTGAGACCCCCAGTGCAGCCCCTTATCTGGGACCAGGACCCCCTGCACCCACTTCCTGGCCACCTCACCTCTCCCAGGCTCCACACTCCCTTTTCCTTGACCCTGGTAACCCCTGGACCCCCATTCCTGCCTCTCCTTTCCTCAACACCCAGGACGTTCTGAACCCCCTTCCGGAACATCCCAGGTATCCCCACCCAATGAAACACCTTTCCCTGACACTGGAGGCCCCTGGACCCCCCTTTCCTGGGCACAGGGACCCTCTAGATCCAGTCTAGTGCCAGTCCCTACATCACCCATTTCTCCTTGATTCTGGGACCCCCCTTGAGCCCCCATTCCTGGGCTCAGGAACCCCCCTTAACCCCCTTATCCTGCACCAATACCCCCCTTAACCCCTTTCCCTGCCATCCCGCCTCTCCCAGCCCCCAGGTCTCCTTTTTCCTTGACCCTGGCACCCCCTGGACTCCCGTTCCTGCCTTTCTGCAACCCCAGACCCCCGTGTTTTGAGCACTGAGGAACCCCCTGAACCCCCTTTCCTGTCATTGTGTGTCTCCCTACCCTGTAACCCCCCTTTCCCTGACACCAAGGACCCCCGGACCCCCCTTTCCTGGGCTCAGGGACCACCTGGAAATGCCCTTCCCCAGCACTGTGTCCCCCTGCACCCCCAAGACTCAGCCCAAAATAACCCTCCCAGCACTTCCCCCTCTCTGCTCTCTCCACTTTGGGGGCCCGAGGGTCCCCCCTCTCCCGGATCCCCCTTTCGGGCTCCCAGGGCTCCCCCTCTCCGTGCTCCGGGCTGGCAACCGAGGGCCTGACCCAGCAACACCGACCCCCCCCGCGGGGGGGGACCCGCATCCCCCCGCCCCCCGCCGGGAACCCGCACCGGGACCCCCAAAAAACACCTCCCGGGGACCCCCAAAAAACACCTCCCGGGGACCCCCGAGAGCCCCCAAGGCGCAGTTGCGACTCAGCTTTGGGCTCCTGCGAGATCCAAACATCCTCTCCCTCCAAACCCCCCAAACCCAGAGCCCCCCCCAGACATTGGGGGCTCGGCTCTGGAGGCCCGCAGCACTTTCTCTCTCCTCTCTTGCCCGGCCCTGGTTCCCAGCTCCGGCCCAGCCCCGCGGCAGCACCAGCGGGGCCATTCCTGCTTCCCTTCCCGGCCTTTCCCCGGGCCCAGCCCGGCTCTCCTGTTCTATCCCAGCCCGCACCGAGCTCTGGGGGGCACGGCGGGGATCGGGGGGCTCTGCCGGGCCTTTGGGAATGCGGGGGGAGCTCCTGGAAGTGTTGGGACAAGAAAACACGAGAGCTCCTGACACGGGAGCGGCTCTTTGTTCAGCCTGACGGGGATTCAGAACGAGCAGCACGGCCCCGACCGCTCGCCAGGGACGGGGGGCTCGGGGGTCCCCTCTCTCCAGGCTCCCCCCTCTGCAGGGCCCGAGGGATGGGGACACGAAGGGACCCCAAGGGAAGCCCTTTCCCGCCGTCCCCCCTCCCCTCATCCCCCCTCTCCCAGCGCGTCCCCCCCGCTCACCCGAGAGCTCCGCGGCCGCAGGGACGGAACAGGAACAGGCGGAGCGGGAGGAACGGGAGGGGAGAAAGGAGGAAAAGGAAACGAGAGAGGATCGCCCCGCCCCAGCCCGCAGGGTCCTGGGAAGAAGGAGCTCGTCCCAAAGATCTCGGTTGGTCGGTTCGTTGTTTTTTGTTCATCGCGGGTGGGGGCGGTGAATGTTTGGATCTCGCAGGAGCCCGAAGCTGAGCCCCAAATGCCCCTCGGGGGGATATCGGGGGTCCCCGGGAGGTGTTTTTTGGGGGTCCCGGTGTGGGTTCCCGGCGGGGGGATGCGGGTCTCCCCGCGGTGGGGGTCGGTGATCCCGGGTCAGGCCCCGCCGCCTCCGCTGTCCCCCGGTGCCGGCGGGGGGGTCCGGGCCGGGACAGACGGACGGACACGACCCGGCGGGTTTGGGGACCCCTCGGGAGAGCCGGGGGTGGGGGGG
>NW_020925705.1:0-496 GCF_003984885.1 Neopelma chrysocephalum
CATTTTTCCTGTTAGAAAGCAAGGCATTACTTTATTCCCAATCCTGGCTGTGTCCATGTCCTACAGAATCCCGGCCTCTACCCAGACAACAATGCAACAGTTTTACAACTGTTCATTAATTTTTAGGAAAGAAAGAAATGAATGCTCATTGGTTCTAAATGACATAATTCCCTTCCACTGATGAGTAATCTCTCCTCTATGGTTATTAATTCCTCCCTGTTCATGCGAATTAAGGCCATATTTTTAATCTTTTTAGGATGAGCTTGCCCCGGTACGGACTTTCCATCACATATACCGGGTCTCTCTTAGTCTCTTCTTTACCTTCTGGTTTCTGTAAAATATCCTCGTGGTCCATAAATTCTGCATGCTCAATTTCCAACTTCAACAAGACATCTTTCTCTCCCTATCAGAGTTACTTGATCAAAAATGAAACTTTCAGTGTTTTCCCAAGCCATGCTCCCACAAAAGCAGCTCATTTCAAATGCTGCTGAATGCA
>NW_020925705.1:596-7535 GCF_003984885.1 Neopelma chrysocephalum
TATTAGTTAAAACAATTAATTAACAAGTTAATGAAAACATGAAAACGTTCAAAAAGAGAGATCATTTCCAGCAGAGCCACAGTGGTTGCAGGATTCAGCTTTGCCACCCTGACAGAGCCTGGACACCTCAGTGTGCTTCTGCTTTGTCCTTGGGAACTGCCCATCCCTCCAGAGGGACTGGCTCGGGAGTGCCCCCAAAATGCCCCTGGCAGCACAGGGGTGTGCTCGGCTTCCTCCTGGTGCTGGAGGGCTCTGGCCTGTGCTGCCACTGCTGTCGTGGCCTGTTCCAGCCTTCCACTCTCGACACAGGCATGTTTTGGGCCTTCAGCTCTGCCCTGTGCTCTGCACGGGCAGCAGGCCTTGCCTTCAGCTCTGCCCTGTGCCCTCAGCACAGGCCTGATGTGCAGGCCTCACCAGGGCGCTGCAGGTCCAGGCCCAGCCCTTCCCCACATGCACACACACACTGCTAGGGACTTGGTTCCGACCCAGAGCAATAATTCAGTGAGATTGGGATCCAGGATCTCACAACCCACACAGGAGAAAGGATCAGCCTACAGAAGGAAGGGCTGCCAGAGGGGAGGAAGAAAACTCCTCCAGTCCTTTGAGGGCAACTGCCATCCTTTGTTCCTCAGCGGGGGTGATTTGGGTGAGCCAAGCGTCTGGAAAGGGTTCTTTCTCTCTCTCCCCATGCTCAGGTTGCTTTAAAAACATGAGGAAGCAACTAGAGACAAGGGAAGACGGACGTTCTGCAGAGGGCAAGCAGCTCTCCAGCCCTTCCCTTGTTGTGCCTCTGCAGGAGCAGAGTAGGATCCCTAAATCTCTGGCTCCAGCAAGAGGCCCCTGGTGGCTGCGTTTCTACCCTGAACAGAGCTCCCCTTAGAAAGGATGGCTCTGCTCTCTTAAGGCGCCCGGGACAAAATGGCCAATCTATGAGAGGGAAGGAGAAGAGCAGAGAACAGGTCTGGGAGTGTTAAAGGCCTGGTGGGCTGGGGCTTGGAGAAACCTGGTCGGCTGGAAGGTGTGCCTGCCCATGGCAGAGGGGTTGGAACCAGATGAATTTTCAGGTCCCTTCCAGCCCAAGGCATTCTGTGATTCGATGAGCAGAGGGGCCGGGTGGCAGGAGGCCTAATTTGGGAGGAGAAGCCATTCAGCACTCTCAGTTTGGTCGAGCTCACTGCGACTGTTCACGAGCACAGACTCACAAGTGGTGTGATTTACCAAGACTCTAGGCCTGGTTGAGTTCCACACAAACTTGCACGATGCAGATTCTAGAACAGCACTCTTTATTGAAGCAAGGGGAAAGCAGTTTCTGGATTGCCAGTCGTAAATGCAGTGACTCCAGGGCATTAAAATGTGCTGGGACAGATCTATTGGTTCTATATTTGTAAAAAATTACTATTTTATCAAATGAATGAACTATAGTCTTGAATCCGAAAAATCGGTCTGAGAAACTGCTCAGAGACTTTTTTTATCTTTAAGCAGCAAGGTATTTGTTTATTCAATGTTGGGAGCAAGCCAGCTCGCGCTGGACAAACTTGCTCAACTTGCAAGTGCAAAACTAAGCCATTTTATACACTTTAGATCCATGGTTACATCATTTATTATACATATTAATAAGCAGGCTGGTCTCTGGGCGGAGTCTTTCCAGACATGCGCAGTCTTCTACTGTGGGGGTCTTCTGCTCCAGCCTTCATCCCTCTGGTGGTCGCCATGGACGTCTTCCTCAATTTGACCTCTTCAATTAGGTGACCTGAATTCTTCAAGCTTGCAAAATCCTGGCTCTGGGCCTTCTAGATCTTATTCAAACGTCTAGTTTACCTAATTTATTACTGTGTGTGTACTACTCCTATTCTTTCTCTAATAAGGCCTTTGGTCCAGTGAGCAGAACAGAACATGATATTAACCAGTGCTCCCAAAATGTTCTTCTAGCAAAACAGGTATTGAGGTTTCTTAGCAGGCCACGATATCTCAGTTAACTCTTTTAGGCCTGGCTCCTGTTTCAATCTTTATTCTATATATTTATCTAAAAATTTTAAAACTTCTCTATTTCTATAGAAAAACATGAAGGTCAGCTCCAACAGAGTCTGGGGAAGACAGTCTTGGTGCAAGGCTGACCTGAAGGTGTCCCATAAGGGGACAGGGGGAAACACTTGTAAAGATTTATTAATGCTATAGTAATCTATTAAAATATGATGATATTAGGTTTAATATATATCTGCTATAATAAATATCAAGAGATCTATGAAATATTAATTAAAAATATAGGTAATAAATAAAATATTCTAAAGTATATCTTAAAAAAATTTCAGGTCAGGTCCCACACAGTGTGTGCAATGCTGACCTACTGATGTCCCTTGAGGGAACAAGGAGAGATAGAGTTTAGGAATATTAGCGATGCCTCTGGCTTGATCCCTGAGCAGCCGGAGCTGCCAGAAAGAATTCCTGGGCCCATCTGCAATGGCCACAATGACTGTGAGAGTGGGAGGGGAAAGGAGGATGAAAGTCATCTTTGTAGCCCCCCCGGCCATCACTGGATGCTGTGCTGGGCAGACTGCTGAGAGGGGAATGCTGATGGCAGAGTGCTGCTGCACAGGGTTTTCTCTTCCCTCTCTCTGTCCCACATGCTCCTCTCTTTTTGCCTGCAGTAGGAGGTGGTTGTCTTGGACCAGCTGTGAGCCCCCCAAGCACAGCTGTGTGCAGGAAGACTTCTTTCAACGGCCGTCTCACAGCATTGTTGAGAGCCGATGTCGCAGTTCATCGCACTCGTCCATTGCCTGCGCGTGGGCGGCCGGATCCATGGCCAGGCGATGGAAGAGGTTGGGTGGCTGGGCGGTTTTGACATCCGGGGGCAAGAGAATCTCCTGAGGAAATGTCCGGTTGCCCACAACAAAGTGGTCAAGGCGTTTCTCTTTGAGGGAGCTGTGCAGGTACTGCATGGCATCCTCCAGCCGCCGCCGGAAAAGTGTCATGCGCCAGCCTGACAGAGGTACGGTGTTCAGGAGGTGCATCACAATGGTCTTCATCGTATAGGTGGAGAAGCCTATGCCCAGAAGAGCTCGGGCCAAGACATGCAGGCATTTGAGGTGGCAGCTGTGAGGTGGAGCCTGCTCGGTAATGAGCTTTAAGAACTTCATCTCTGCCACGGTGTAGGTCTCAGGCCACATTGTGCTTGGGGTGAAGAGGGCCTGTGTAGGCTGGCTGCTCACATAGATGTCTGAATTACCTTCTTGCACCCCAAAGAGCAGCTCAACCGTCAGGCTCTCTCCGTCTCTAGTCACCTTGAATTTGCAGCAGCGGCTGGGGGGCAGCAGCACTAATTGCCAACTGTGTGACTGAGGCAAAGCCGGCCAGCTCGCTCTCACCAACTGGTAGAACCAGCGGGCAGTTTTATCCACATCGAGGTAGGAGCCGGTGCAGAGGGTGTTTAGGAAGTTGGGCTCCTCATTTCTCCTCTGCTCTTCCTCTGGGTGGTGGACGGAGCACAGCACGTTCTCGTCCTGCTGCTCCCTCGGGCAGGTGCACACCGGCTCCACGCGGACGCAGTAGTTCCTCCCTGGCAAGTGCCCCCAAGTGACCATCTCCAGATGGAAGGTGTACCCCAGGGGAGGACTGAGAGGTACAAGGAAACAGTACACAACATCCTCCTCCCGGGGACTCCAACCTTCAAAGGCACTGCCCACCCCGATGGCTCGTTGCGGCACTGGGTATGAAAAGCCTGACAAGAGGTCTCCAAAGAACATGGTGAAGCTGTCCACCAGGACTTTTGTAATAGCGCAACCTTTCATCAGCTGCACTCTGTACTCCTCTAAATGCCGTCTCAGGCTGTGGGCAATAACATCCTCTTCTTCTTCTACTTCATTTGCAAGATCGTGGTCTTCTCCTTCACTTGCATCATCATCGTTGTAGACTGCCTGCACACTCACATCACTGTTTTCTTCCCCTTCACTTCCACCACCATCGCCATCTCCTTCCTCCTCCTCCTCGCCATTGTTGCCTGGCTGGCGGCTCCTTCTGCTGCGGATAAACCACAGCCACAAGAGGAGGCCCAGGACTCCAGCCAGAGCCCAGAACTGCCCCTGCTGCAAGGCAGCCCAGAGCAGGGCTCCCCAGGCCCTGACACTGCACTCCAGGCTGCTCTGCTCCAGCTCCTGCAGCAGCCGAGTCATCTCCCTGTTCAGGAGCTTTGCACGCAGCTCCATGCGCGCACGGGTGACCTCGTCCAGCCCATCACCCACCATCTGGGGGTACTGGATGAGGGTTTGCAAAAGCACGAAAAGAAACACTTTCGCAGCCATGGCCTGCGGGAGGAGAGAGAGAAGGGGTTGAGTGGGGCTGAAAGGGAGGGAAGGAGCTAGAGGTGAGGGCAGTGTGGATGGGAGCAGAGGGGATGGGGAGCAGGAAGGAGAGGGCTCCAGGGCAGCTGGCAGGCAGCAAGGCCTGTCCCACTGGCCCAGCAGCAGCAGCAGCATTCTGTGCCCCAGGTGTTGTGGTGAGGGATTGGCCCTGGGTGCAGAGGGAGAACCCAGCCCCAGGGGCAGCATTTGGGCCCCGGCCCTCGCCCAGCGCAGCCTCGCCCCTGCGTGTGCACTCACCACTTGTCCAGGCTCGACTGGGGCAGCGTTACCTGCTGCGGCCATCTCTAGCTGCCCCCATTGTGACACAATCCCTGTGATGTCACAAGAGCCAGATCACATCACAGCCAGGCCAACCCCGCCCTCATCCCCACCCCGGCTCAGCAACTCCCAATAGCCCTGGTGTAATGCTTAAGGCTGCCTTGGAGTTAATCTTCTTCCAAGAACTTCCATTCTTCATTCTTTTGCATTTATTATCATCTGCTCTTCACTGGCAGTCACATGGAATAGCCATGTTTGAAGGGACCCTTGAGGGTGTTGGAGTCCAAGCCCTGACTCCACACTGGTTGAGTTTAAGTTAAATCTCTGAGTCCCGGAGGTTGGAGAAGACCTTGGAGATCTTGTGTCCAACTGTAAACTTTACATTGCCTATTCCACCAATAAACCTGTCATGGTTTGAGTAGCCTCAAAATCCAATTCTGATTCCTAGCCCCCCTCCCACATCTCAACCCCAATATGAGGTGGGTTTTCCAGACAAAAACACAGGACTCAATATGGGGGGAAGGGAAAATATATGCGGAACTGTACAAATAAATAAATACTATAATACACTGCATACAATCTTAACTCTATATCTATCTCTAGCATGACAATAATATTTACAATGGGCCAAATCTCTTCTCCCTCCAAATAAAAGTCCAGGAGAGAAGAAGAAGAAAAGACCCCATTCCAGTCTCTCAGCATCAGGTCTCTCTAGGCAGCAGGCTCTCTTCTTCTCTTCCATCAGCAGAAACAGTTGCTGGCTCTCTGCCAGCACACACGAGGGAGGCCTCCAAGCCTCTCTCGGCCCTCCGTCTTCAAAACGGGGGTCTTTCCGTGGGCTGCTTCACCCCAGACAAGGTTGCTCCACCACGGTCATATCACAAAGCACGAAAGCCTTTGTGACGGTCTGGTATCCTCAGGGGAAATCAAGCCCCTGTGCAGAGCCCCCATGCTCTGACTCAAAGAAGGCTGCCAGCTTCTCTGAAGATGCAGCGGGGGGGGTGGGAGGGGGCCAAGGTCACCCCACACACACATTCCTTTGGCCGTCCTGGCTTAGCCCTCAGGAGGCTGGAGCTTCTTAGCTCCTCTCAGCAATGCATACTGCACTCCAAGACTCTTCAAGTGAGTCCAATCATCCTCCTCTCTCTCAGAGGAGTCTCCATGGAGTTTGGGGAGTTTGGGTTGTCCAGTTCTTACCCTGAAACTCTGTCTCTGTCTCTCTCCATCAGAGATCTCTGTATTCTTCTTGCTCGGCAGCTCTGCTGCTTTCTTCTTATCTGCTTGGCTCTTTGCCACTGCTCCCGGACGCTGCTGTGTCTGCTGCTGCTCTGTCTGCCCACTGCTGCCTACCGGGGAGAAACTCCCCCAGCTCCTAGCCACAGGCACTCAGCCCAGCATAACACTGTTCCGAGTCCCTGCAGCCCCCCAACCGGGGCTGGGGGGGGCAGAGCCCCCCAAGGGGCCGGAGCCCCTTCCTCGTGGCCTCTACAACATGGCCACCACTTCTCCAACAACAAGTACCACTGCTTCTTTTCCGGTCCAGAGAGATATATTTATATTTTGCAGGAGCACTGATTGGGTCAAACCCCAAGGGTAACCACCCCCTGGGGATTACCACTTTCCTAGTTTCAGGGGGAAAACCTGGCTCAAACCACTACAAAACCATGTCCCCAAATGACATATCAACAGGCTTTTGAAATGCCTCCAAGGATGGGGAGTTAGCCTTTTCCCTGGGCAGTCTGTTCCCAAACTTGATAAGCTTTTGGGTGAAGGTATTTTTCCTAAGATCCAATCAAAATCTCCCCTGGCGCAACTTGACGCCCTTTCCTCTTGTCTTAGTGCTTGTTCCCTGGGAGAACAAGCCATCCCCCGCCTGGCTACCACTTCCTTTCTGGTGGTTGTAGAGAACAATTAGGTGCCCCCTCAGCTTCTTTTCCTCATGCTAAACACACCCAGTTCTCTCAGACACTTCTCATCAGATTTGTACACCCGTCACCAAAAATCCTCCAGAATCCATGGGACAATAAAAACCTCTAGCACTGCATTTTTCCTGTTAGAAAGCAAGGCATTACTTTATTCCCAGTCCTGGCTGTGTCCATGTCCTACAGAATCCCGGCCTCTACCCAGACAACAATGCAACAGTTTTACAACTGTTCATTAATTTTTAGGAAAGAAAGAAATGAATGCTCATTGGTTCTAAATGACATAATTCCCTTCCACTGATGAGTAATCTCTCCTCTATGGTTATTAATTCCTCCCTGTTCATGCGAATTAAGGCCATATTTTCAATCTTTTTAGGATGAGCTTGCCCCGGTACGGACTTTCC
>NW_020925706.1:0-4331 GCF_003984885.1 Neopelma chrysocephalum
ACAGGCTCCACTGGAGACAACCCACCCGCCTGAAGTGCAGCTTCTCCTTGGAGCCAAAGTGAACACACGGCATATCCCAAGCCAGGGCCAATTCCAGTGTCCTGTGTCCCTGGGCAGGCACTCTGCAGCTGGCACACACCGCCGCTGCCGTCACCTCCCCCTTCTCCATCAGGCTGCTTTTACCTGCCGGGAAAAATGATCCTATTCATAAGAGACCAAGGAAGTCCCGTGAAGGGGTAAATGAAGATCACACACCCCCCAAAGAGGATTGAGACCCTTTGGGCATAGCACAGCCCCGGTGCAACCTGGAAGTTACAGCCCCAGGGTTTTAAGGGATGACTCTTGCTGCAGGAAAAGATACATTCCATGGGCGGAGTCCTCAGTCAAAGCAGAGGAACAAATCAGGCAGGAAAAGCCACCAGGCATGAGTGGAAGGCACAGAAGTCCCATGACTTTGTGCTGCTCAGAGACACTGACTTTCTAGTGACAGTCATTGTTTCCAGCTTTTTGCAGGGTGTTTGAGCCATGCTGGTATTTAAGAAAAGCCCTGAGGCAGCTGCATAATTATATGCTGGTTGTGACATGTGGACAAGGTAAACTCATTAGAGCAACAATTTTAACACAAGCACAGATCCTGACTATGATAATATCTGGCATTCATGAAGGAAAACCACATCCCAATAGCCTGAAGAGCTCTGAATGCATCCAGGCAGGAAGCTTCTTTTTCCATAAATATTCACACAAACACTTCATTTACATAATGTAAGGTTCAAGAAATATTGCAAAGACCCAATGTCAGCCTCACTAGTTTGTCAGCATCATCCTTGCTTAAAAGCTGACAGAGACATTGGGCAAATGGTCACTTTTCATGGCAAGAGAAGGTGAGCAGCAAGGGCTGGGACCTTGCCTGAAGCACCCTGCTTCCAGGCTCCTCCCAAGGGAGCGAGCAGACAGCTGAAGGATGATGCAGAGTTACTGAGGGAATACCAGAGACCTTTGGGGAACTGGTACAGTAACAAGCAGACAGCAAGTGATGGCAGCACCAAATGCCAAAGGCTGCCAAACATCTGCTGGAACCAACCTGATGGGACACAGCTCACTCATCTGGCAACAGGGACTGAGGGAAGGCGGCTGGGCAGCACCCTGGCTACTCAGCACAAACCTCAGCTCAGTGGGCAACCCCACACAGACTAAGGAGATACTGGCACCTGGAACTAAGAGAGCCAGGAACAGCCCCAAAGTGATGTGAACACCACTCTTTTAGAGAAGCACACAAGAAGAAGCAACAGAAAGGTTGGATACAGCCTGAAGTTGGGAAGAAGCCACAGCATCCCACCGAGCTTTTAGCAATGGCACCAAGGTGGCTGGAGGAAGGGAATTCTGCCTTGGCTCAGGTACCCTGTGCCCCACAAGCAGGGGGGCACCCATTGCCCCTGCTCCCCCTTCACATGTCCCATGGAGGGTGGAGGGACTCACCGGTGGGTGAATCCAGCCTGCCATCCTGCAGGAGGTCCTGCCACACCTCTCTACCCAATCCCATGGGATTGAATGCCGTCAGGTGGCTGACTCCCGTGCCAGCCTGGAGAAGGGAAGAGAATCATCAGGGGCTGGTACTTTGGAGGGGCAGATGCAGGCTCTCCACCCCCAACAGCACTGGTACGCCACACTCACTCCCCACTTGCTGCCCTCCAACTGCAACTCCAAACCTACTCACCCACTGCCCTGCAACCTTCACCCACAGCTTCTCTCCTGCCCACAGGGAAGTCATGTCCTCACCCCTGAGGTCAGGCAAGCACTGAGCACTGCTGCTGGCCCCAACCCATTGGCACACCCATCAGCTATCAGCTGCCTGGAAGCAGCTCCACCCCAGCCAGCAGAGATGCACAACCCCCCAGCAGGAGCCACAGCACCAGGGCAGCTCTTCACCTTCTCCCGGGCAGAGATGGCGAGAGTGAAGGGGTTCACACTCGTGCAGTGGTGCAGCAGGACTCCAGCAACTCGCTCGCCATCCTTCTCCAAGGTGAAGGGCTCGTTCCAGTGCCCTCCGCTCCTGTCCTCCTTCGTTCCCATGCCGTTCTGCAGGCTGAACATGATGGACACTTCCACGTCCTCATCCCTTCCGTTCTCCACCTCCCAAATGAACACTCCCACTGGCAGGCTGGAGTCCTGGCAGGGACAGAGAATGCTGTGTACATGGCTGGTGCTCCACTGTTGGCTGCCGGAGGATGATTTCTCTCACTGCGGGGGAAACCACGCAGGACACAGCGGGATCAAGAGCACCAGGAACAACTCAGTCTTGGAGTCTGTTGCCAAGCTGAGGAGGACCAGCAGGAGCAGAGGAATTTTTGTGGCAGGCAATACAAAATTCAGAAGAGGAGCCCTGGGCTAGCAAACACCACACCCGGCAAGAGAGAGACGGAAAAAGGTGTTTAAGGCTCGTCCGGGTGTCTCATCCCTCAGCTGCTTGGCAGGTTGATACAGGCTCACGTGCTTCCCTGGGGTAAGAGGAAGGTCAGATGTGTCAGCAGCACAGCCTGCCACCCTCACCCGGGGCTGGGAGCCAGCACGAGCAGCGTGAGGGAGAGCTGAGCCATCCCTTGCTGCCATCCCGAGCTCCCACACAGCTGCAGGGGTTCCCCCTGTATGGGACCATTGCTGAGCAGAGACACAGGGAAATGTTGGGAAAGCCCAGCTAATAAGCAGCTCTTCCCTTTGGGATGTCATCACCTCCTTACCTTCTAGTCATGGGGGATGACAGGAGAGACCTGTCAGCAAGTGAGCACCACATTCTGCCCTGGGAGCTCGTAGACCATCCAGGCCCGGGGGTACAGGGCGTGGTGAAAGGCGTTAGTGGCCACAGTAGCCCCAGTTCCAGCCCTGCAGAGTGCTGGGTCTCTCCACAGACAAGATCTGCTGGTAAACGGTCTATCCCTTACAACGCAGGCACACGGTGAACTGGGGAGGAGAGGAACATATGTAGGGAATGAGATGAGCCCAATGACAGATGTCCCAATGACCCAGGCTGCTGCAGTGCCACTGACTCCCCCTGCATACCCTGCTGCACCTACCTGGTTGGCGATGACTGTTTCATAGTTATAAATGCCAGGATTCAGCTGCCAGTGGCAGAACTTGCTCCCAAAACACTGTTTGTCTAAAAACACAGAAAAAGGTGTATGAAACTTGGCACATGTTATTTCCTGCTCTCAAAAATCCAAAATTGATATCAGAGTTAACTAGGGTTTCTTTGGGTCCCTCAAGTCTGTTCCTCTTCAGTTGCAAGAGAAGAACTGGCTGCAGATTCCTCAGGTCTGGTGGGATGGGAAGAGCAGCTGCTGGTGGTGCCATTTCTGGAAGAGAGCTGAGCACTGGAGAGCCATTGTATGGATTATTTATGCCCCATGGGCAGTTGTCAGACCAAAGCTTTCTGGTGGTGATGGAGAGGCAGACAAGTGTGCTGACTGAAGGAAGGAGTGACCTTGTGTGTGGGAGGGTGATGAACCACTTCATCCTCTGTTGGTAAATAGGAGGGCAGTTTCAGGTGACTTCACCCGGGAGCATTTTTTGCTGAACGCAGTGGGATTTAATGAGAAATGGGCCTGGGGTCAGGCCCTCTTGTGAGGGGTGGGATTGGGGCTGTGCCTGGGCTGCAGGCAGGATCTGGCCCAGACCTGCAGTAAATACCCACTGGGGAGGAAACAGTGAAGGTGGTGCACTCCAGAATCTCCCTTGCCTTTCCTAGCCTTGGAATTCTGTTGCTGAAGGTGGCACTCTTCCCTGCCCTCTGGTGAGCTTTGAGCTCACTGGAGGTGGGATTGATGAACTTCTCTCCTCTGTTCCTATGAGCATCGAGGTGTTTTTCCATGTATTTTGATCTGTTGCCTGGCTGGCAGCACTCCTGTTTGTAACCTCATTAACTTGCCCTTGCTGCGTGCACAAGTCAGTAATGCAATGTAAGAGAAGCCTGTGCCCCGGTCCTGAGGAAACTGTGCCCCAAAAGCTTGTGCCAGAGATGGCTGCTTCACACCAGCCCTTTGGTGATCCCCAGAGCAGCACGTGGGCTTCTCTGCAGAGCCAGACTGAGGAAGAATGGCTGTGTGGATGCTTGGCTTTAGCAGAGCTGAGAGGGATTTGCTGATTTTCCTTTGAGTCTGCCAAGGTGTGTGGTTGAAGTGTCCAGCCTCCCCTGGGAAGCTCCTGCCTGGTGTCATCACAGCCTCTGTTTCCCCAGGCTTTGGTGTCACCAGAGTGGCAAGCAGGCTCTGGCAAGTCCCTGGGCTGTTGATGAGACTCCCAGATCTTCCCTTTCTTGCAAGTAGATGCTGTGGTTACTC